>NC_091803.1:18179139-18482169 GCF_041296235.1 Equus asinus | reverse complement strand
GTTGACACACAAAGTCAGAGACACCAGTGGAAATGTAACACATGAAAGCAAAGACTCCCGTGGGAGTGTTACACCCCAAATCAGAGACACCAGGTAGAATGTGACACAAGATGTCAGAGAAGACATGGGGATTGTTAACGCCCAGAGTGAGAGATGACAGGGGGAGTGTGAAACACAAAGTCACAGATGCCATGCAGAGTGTGCCACACATAGTGAAGACCAAAGATGAAGTGTGAAACACGAAGTCAGAGACACCATGGGGATTGTGACACAAGTCAGAGTCACCAGGGGTAATGTAAGACACAAAGTCTGAAATGCAATGTTGAATGTTACATTCGAAGTCAGAGATGCCAGGACGTGTTTGACACAGAAATCAGAGCCGTCAGGGTGAGTGTTACAAAATAAGCCCGAGAGGCCACAGGGGATTGTTACAGTCCAAGGCAGAAACACCATGTGCAGTATTACACATGAAGTCAGACACTCCAGGGGGATGGTGACACAAAGTCAGTGATGCCACAAGGAGTGTTACATATGATATCACAGACACCGTGGGGTGTGTTACACTCAAAATCTGAGACTACTCAGGGAGTTACACATGAAGTCTGAGAGGCCAGAGGGATTGTTATGCATGAAGTCAGAAACACAAGTTGTAGTGTTACACAGGAAGTCAGAGACACTAGGGAGTGTGTTACACACGAAATCAGAGATCACAGAGGGATTGTGACACACAAAGTCAGAGAGGCCATGGGAAGTTTCACAGATGATTCAGAGGTGTCATGGGCAGTGTTACAAACTCAGAGATAGCAGTAGGAGTGTGACACAAGAAGTTAGACCTGACAGGCAGATTATGACACAGGAAATCAGAGATGCCATGGTGAGTGTTACACACTAAGTCAGAGGTGAAAGGAGGAGTGTGAGACATGAAGTCAGAGAAGCCATTGAGAGTGTGACACATGAAGTCAGATACGCTAATGCGTGTGTTGCACATGAAGTCAGAGACGAAAGGTCGACTGTGAACCTCAAAGCCAGAGATGCCACGGGGAGTGTTACACACAAATCCATAAACACCAGGGGAAGTGTTATACACGAAGTTATAGATGGCCAGGGAGGTGTGATGCACAGACTCTGAGACTCACGGGGGTGTGTGACACCTGAAGAAAGTGATGGCATGGGAGGGTTAAATAAGTAGTCTGACACCCCAAGGGAAGTGTGATACATGAAGTCAGGCATGCCCAGTGGAGTGTGGCACAGGAATTCAGAGATACAATGGGGAGTGTTACACATGAAGTAAGAGACGCCAGGGGGAGTGTGACACATGAAGTCACAGACGCCAAGGGGAAGTGTTACCCATGAAGTCAAAGACACCAAGGCAAGTGTTACACACGATATCAGAGATGACAGAGGTATTGTATCACACAATGACACACACATCTGGAGTGTGGCACACAAAGTCAGAGATGCCAGGGGGAGTGTTACTCAAGATGTCAGAGATGACAGGGAGAGTGTTATGCACAACAATAGAGACGACATTGGGAGTGTGACACATGAAGTCAGACACGCCATGAGGTGGGTGAGGCATGAAGTCATAGATGCCAGGTGGAGTGTTATGGACAAAGTCACAGACTACAGGGGGAGTGTTATACATACATTATACATGAGTCAGAGACACCATGGCATGTGTTACGCATGAAGTCTGACACACAATTGGGAATATCATATGTGGTGTCAGAGATGCCACAGGGGTGTTACAAATGAAGGCAGAAATGTCATGTGGTTTATTACACATAAAGTCAGAGATGCCAGGGGGAGTGTTACACACCCTGTCAGATATGCCACATGTGGTGTTATACAAGAAATCATAGACACAAGGGATTGTGTTACACATCATGTCACTGACAACAGGGGTATTGTATCACACGATGACACAGACAACGTCGGGGGTCTGTCACTTGAAGTCAGAGATGACATTTGGGGTGTGACACAGGAGGTCAGATGTGCCACATGGATTTGTTACACATGAAGTCAGAGACACCAGGGGCATTGTTAGGCAGGAAGTCAGAGACTCAAGCCGAGTGAGACACACGAAGTTGAAGGTGAAAGCTAAAATGTCACACTCGAAGTCAGAGACGCATCAGGGAATGTTACACAGGAAGTCAGAGATGCCAGGGGTAGTGTTATAGACAAACCCAAGACTCCAGTGTGAGTGTTACACACGAAGTGATAGATGGCAGGGGAGTTTGAGACATGAAGTAAGAGATGCCAGAGGGAGTGTGACAAAGTGAGAGATGACAGGGCTAGGGTCATGCACAAAGTCAGAGATGACAGGGGAAATGTTAAAAATGAAGTCAGAGTCAACAGGAGGAGTGTTACACATGAAGTCAGAGATGGCACATGGAGTGTTACACAGGAATTCCATGATGCCAGGGAGTGTGTTACACATGAAATTAGAGACACCATGGGGAGTGTGACACACGAAGTGAGTGATGCAAGGGAAAGTGTGACACACGAACTTAGAGGCAACATGAGGAGTGTTACAGACAACGTCAGACATGACAGAGGGAGTGCGATACACAAAGAGACACCAGGTAGATTTAGATACATGAAGTCACAATGCTGGGGGGACTTTGACCCACGAAATCAGAGACATCAGAGGGAGCATGGCACAGGGAGTCAGAGACCCAAGTTGATATGTGACACAAGAAGTCAGAGAGGACAGGGAGAGTGTGATGGATGAACTCAGAAATGCCAAGGGGGAGAGTTACACATGAAGTCATAGTTGCCAAGGGTACTGTGACACATGAAGTCAGAAATGTCACGTGAAGTGTTACACACGAAGTCCAAGACAACAGGGGGACAGTGACTCATGAAGTCACAGACACCACAACAGAGTGTTAGGCATGAAGTGAAAGACACAAGGGAGAGTGTTAAACAGGCAGTGAGACATGCCATGGTGAGTGTGACACACGAAGTCAGAGACAAAGATCAAGTCTGATGGATGAAGTGAGAGATGCCTCTGTGAAAGTTACATACGAAGTCAGAGACACCAGGGGGAGTGTAACACTTGAAGTTATACACAGCAGGGGGATTGTGATGCACAAAGTCAGAGATGCCAGGGGGTATGTGACATACAAAGTCAGAGACTACAGGTGGAGTGTTAAACACGAAGTCAGAGACGCCAGGGGGAGTGTTAGAAACAAAGTCAAAGACACTAGGGGGAGTCCTATGCATGAAGTCAAAGACACCAGGGAGAGAGTGATACATGGAGTCAGAAACACCACGAGTGAGGGTTATGCAAGAAATCAAAGACAATGGGGGGGAGTGTTATGCATGAATTCAGTGACGATATGAGGAGTGTGACACACGAAGTCAGAGGTGCAAACTGGGGTGTGACACATGAAGTCAGAGATACCATAGGATATATTACACATGGTCTTGACATGCTAGGAGTTGTGTTAAACACGAGATAAGAGACGCCAGAGGCAGTGTTACACATGAAGTCACTGACACAAGGGGAAGTGTTATGCACAAATTCACAGACACCAGGGGTGGTATTACTCAACAATTCAGAGATGCCACGTGCAGTGTTACCTACGAAGTCATAGATGAAAGGTGGAGTGTGACACACGAAGTCAGTGATGGCAGGGGGAATTTTACACAGGTAGTCAGTGATGCCCTGGGCAGTCTTGCACCCAAAGTCAAAGACACCATGGGTGATTGTTACACATGAAGTCAGAGACACCAGGGTGAGTGTTATGCAGGATCTCATAGATGCCAAGGTTTGTGTATGACAAATGAATTCAGAGATGACCTGTCAAGTAGGACACACAAAGTCAGAGATGCCACAGGGAGTGATACACACAAAGTCACAGACACCAGAGGGTTGCTATGCATGAAGTCAGAGAGGATGGGGGAACTTACACATGAAGTAACAGGCAACAGGGGGACTGTTACATACGAAGTCAGAGATGCCACGGGGTAGTGTTAGGCACAAAGTCAAAGACAACAGGGGTAGTGTTACACAGGACGTCAGAGAGACCAGTGGGAGTGTTATGCACAAAATCAAAGATGACAGGGGTAGTGTTACATAGGAAATCAGAGACACCTGGGGGTGTGTTACACACAAAGTCAGTTATGCCAGTGGGAGTGTTACAAAGCGAGAGATGCCATGAGAGTGTGATACACAAAGTCAGGGATGCCAGGCAGAGTATGACACACAAAGTCAGAGACAACACTTGGAGTGCACACACGAAGTCTGGTGTGACAGGGGCAGTGTGACACATGAAATCAGACAGGACACATGGAGTGTTACACTCGAACGCAGAGACACAAAATGGATTGTGGGACACAAAGTCTGGGATGCTACAGTGAGTGTGACACACTAAGTCAGAGACAAAAGAGGAAGTGTGACAGATGAAGGCAGATGTGTCACTGGGAGTTTACACACCAAGTCCAAGATGCCAGAAGGAGTGTGACACACGAAGTTTGAGACATTAGGTGGATGGTAACACACGAAATCAGAGATGCCAGTGTGAGTCTTAAACAAGAAATCTGAGACACCATGGCGGAGTATTACACAGGAAGGGAGAAATGGGACATGGTGTGTTGCACATGAAGTCAGAGATGCCACAGGGAGTGTGACATACAAAGTAAGTGACGCCAGGGTAGGTATTACCAATGAAGTCAAAGAAACCAGGGATACAGTGACAAACCAAGTTAGAGATCACAAGTGGAGTGCGACAGACAAAGTCAGTGAGGCCTGGGGGAGAGTGACTCATGAAATGTGTGATGCCACGAGGGAGTGTTGCACATGAAGTGAAGTACACTAGGGGGTGTGTTACACAAGATGTCAGAGAGTTCAGGGGGTGTGTTATGCACAAAATCAGAGACACCAGCATGAGTGTGAAACACGAAGTCAAAGACAACAGGGTAAGTGTTTCACATGAACTCAGAGACACCAGTGAGAGCATTGTGAATGAATTTAGACACCCCAGGGTGAGTTTGATGGGGGAGTGTTAGACATAAAGGCAGAGATAACAGGTGGAGTTTGACACATGAAATCAGATACGTCAATCAGAGTGTTACACACGAAGTCAGAGACAACAAGGTGACAGTTACACACAAAGTCAGAGACACAACAGGGATTGTTGCTCACAGAGTCAAAGATGCCAGGCAGAGTGTGACACCTGAAATCAGAGACAACAGGGAGATTGTGAGACACGAACTCAGAGACGCAATGGGGAGTGTAACACAGAGACAAAAATGCCAGGTCGACAGAGACACATGAAATCAGAGACAACAGCATTTTGAGACACAAAGTTAGAGATGCCACAGGGAGTGTTACACACGAAGCCCAAGATGCCAGGTTGAGTGTGACACACAAAGTCAGAGACGTCATGAGGAATGTTGCACATGAATTCTGAGATGCCACAGGGAAGTGTTACACACGAAGGAAGAAGTGCCACGTGGAATGTAACACATGAGTAAAAGACAATGGGGGAGTGTTACACATGAAGTCAGAGACACTAGGGCAAGTGTGACCCATGAAGTCACAGATGCCACATGGAGTGATACACACGAAGAGAGAGATACCACAGTGAGTGTTACACACAAAGTTGGAGACAGCACAGGGAGTGTTACGCACAAATTCAGATACCCCCGTGGGACTCTAACAGGAAGTATGAGATGCCAGGAGTCTGTGATACACGGTGTAAAAGACACCATGTGAAGGGTTACACATGAAGTCTGAGGCCCCAGGTGGAGGTTTACACATGAAGTGGAGCTGCCAGGAGGATTGTGATGCACAACATCAGAGATGACAGGGGGAGTGTGACACACGGATTCAGAGATGCAATGGGGGTGTGTTACACACAAAATCAGAGACACCATATGGAGTGTTACCTATAAGTCAGATACGACAGGGGGGAGTGTGACACATGAAGTGAGAAACACCATGGGGAGTGTTACACAAGACCTAAGAGATGACAGGCATAGTGTTACACTCAACATCAGGGATGCCACAGAGAGTGTGACATACAAAGTCAAAGACACCCTGAGGAAGTGTTACACGTGATGTCATAGACGACATGAGAGTGTTACACCTGAAGTCAGAGACTCCATGGAGAGTGGTATACACAGAGTCAGAGACACCAGGTCGACTGTGACTCACAAAATCAGAGATGATGGGAGGGTTGTGACACACGAAGTCAGAGATGAGAAGAGGAGTGTTAAACACAAAGTCAAAGACACTAGGGGGAGAGTGAAAGGCGAATCAGAGATGACAGGGAATGTGACTCACAAAGTTAGAGATACCACGGTGGTGTGTTACTCCTGAAGCCAGAGACATCATGTGGAAAGTTACACACGAAATCAGTGATGCAATGGGGAGTGTGACACACGAAGTCACAGATGACAGGTGGAGTGAGATATAATTATTCAGAAGTGACAAGGGGAGTGTCACACACCAAGTCAGAGATGCCAGAGTGAATGTTACAATGTCATAGATGACACGGGGGAGTGTAATGCAGGGGGAGTGTTACACATGAAGTCAGAAACGATAGTGGGAGTGTGACACAGGAAATCAGAGATGCCAAGAGAAGAGTTACACACGAAGTCAGAGACACCATGAGGAAATGTTAAGCATGCAGTCCAAACCAGGTGTAGTGTTAAACACGGACTCAGAGACAATGTGTTTAATGTTAGAAACGATGTCAGATATGCTTGAGGTGTATGAAACATGAAGTCAGAGACAAGTAGATTGTGATACATGAAGTCAGAGACGACTGCAAGACTGAAACACAAGAAGTCAGAGACACCATTGGGGAGTGTTACATACAAAGTCAAAGACATGAAGCAGAATGTTACACATGAAGTCAGAGAAACAGGGGAGAGTGTTACACATGAAGTAAGAAATGCCACAGTGAGTGGTACACACGAAGTAAGTGATGACACCGAGAGTGTAACACATGACTCCAGAGATGCCAGGGATTGTGTGAGACAAGAAGTCGGAGATGCAAGGGTGAGTGTTACAAAGTCAGAGATGCCATGGGGAGTATTAGGCACGAGGTCAGAGATGCCATGGGGAGTTTAACACACGAATTCAGAGATACCATGTGGAGTGTTACACACAAAGTCAAAGACATCATGGGTGAGCATTATGCATGAAGTCAAAGACTACTGGGGGAGTGTTACACATAAAGTCAGAGATGACAGGTGGAGTTTGAGACACGAAATCAGATATGTCAATCGGAGTGTTACACACGAAGTCAGAGACAACAGGGAGACAGTTACACACAAAGTCAGAGACACAATGGGGATTGTTGCTCACAGAGTCAAAGATGCCAGGTAGAGTGTGACACAGGAAATCAGAGATGAAAGGGGGATTGTGAGACACAAATTTAGAGATGCCATAGGGAGTGTTCCACGTGAGCCCGTGATGCCAGGTTGAGTGTTACATAGGATTTCAGAGATGCCAGGTGTTGTGTGACACAAGATGATAGATAGACCAGGGGTAGCGTGAAGTCAAAGACACGAAGCAGAGTGTTACACGTGAATTTGTGTTCAACAGTTACCGTGGCACCTCTGACTTCATGTGTTACACTGCGCCTGGCATCCCTGACTTCGTGTCTCACACTCCCCCTAGTGTATCTGACTTCACATCTGATATCCCCAGTGGTGTCTTTGACTTCGTGTGTCACACTCTACCTTGTGTATCTGAGTTCATATGTCTCACTCCCTCTGCTGTCTGCAACTTTGTTTGAAATACTCCCACTGGTGTTCCAAATCTCGTATATTAAACTCCCCCTGGTGACTCTGACATTTTGTGTAACATTCTACGTGGCTTCAAGGTTCACACTCGACCTGTCATTTCTGACTTCTTGTGTTACACAACCTCTGGCATCTCCAGCTTAGTGTGTAACATTCACCGTGGCATCTCTGAATTCGTGTGTTAAAATCCCCATGGCGTCTCTAACTTCATGTGTCCTGATCCCCAAGGCATCTCTGACTTTTTGTGTAACACTTCCCATGGCATCTCTGATTTTGTGTGTCACACTGCCCCTAGTGTCTCTGACTTAATTTGTGTCACTACACCTCCTGTCTCTGACTTCGTGTGTAACACACTCCCTGACATCTCTCAGTTCCTGTGTAACACTAAAATTGGTGTCTCTGATTTTGTGTGTAACACTCAATATGGCATCACTGACTGCAAGTGTCACACTCCACCTGGTGTCTCTGATTTTGTTCCTATCAATCCCCCAGGTTGTCTCTAATTTTGTGTGTAACACTCCCCCTGGCATCTCTGAATTCGTGTGTAACACTCCACGTGGTGTTTCTGAAATCATGTGTCATACTCCCCTTGGTATCTCTGACTTCCCATGTTACACTTGCCCTGGCATCTCTGACTTGGTCTTTCACACTTCAGCTGTGGTCTCTGACTTTGTGTATCACACTCCCAATGGCATCTGTGACTTCCTGTTTCACACTCCCCTGTCATCTCTGACTTCATGCATAACCCTCCACCTGTCGTCTCTCACTTCATTTGTAGCACTCTACCTGGCATCTGTGACCTCGTGTGTCACACTCACCATGGCATCACTGACTTTGTATTTCCCACATCATCTGCAGTCTCTGATCTCGTGTGTCACAATCCCCTGGGCATCTGTGACTTTGTGTGTCCCACTCCCCCTGTCATCTATGACTTTGTGCATAACACTATTCATGGGGCCTCTGATTTCATGAGTAACACTCCCCCTGGTGTCTGTGAATTCTTGAAGAACGCTTCTCCTGGCGTCAGTGACTTCATGTGTATAATTCCCCCTGCCATCTCTTACTTCGTGTTTCACATCCCCTGGTGTGTCTGAGACTGTGTGTAACATTTCCTGTGGCATCACTGAATTCGTGTATAACATTCCTCCTGCTGTCTCTGACTTCATGTGTCACAGTCCCCATGGAGTCTCTGACATTGCGTGGAACACTCCACATGCTCTCTCTTACTTCATGTTTATCACTCCCCTGGCATCTCTGGCTCCTTGTGTAACACATCCCTTGGCATCTCCAACATCATCTGTAACAGTCCACCTGGTGCCTGTGACTTCCTGTGTCACACTCCCCCTGGCATCTTTGACTTTCTTTATAAGAATGCCTGTGCTATCTCTGACTTCATGTTTCACACACATCTGTTGTCTCTGACATCATGTGTCACACCCCCTGGTGTCTCTGATGCTGCATAACAGTACCCCTGGTGTCTCTGACGTTGTACATAACACTCCCCCGTGGCCTCTCTGACTTCATATGTAGCACTCCTCCAGACATGACTGACTTCATGTGTAACACTTCCCCTGGTGTCTCTGAATTTGTGTGTCACAGTCCCCCCAGATTCTCTGATGTCGTGTGTAACACCACACGTGCCACCTATGACTTCATGTGTAACAACTCACCTGGAGTCTCTGGCTCCATTTGGAACACTCTCATGGTGTCTGCAACTTCCTATCTAACACTCCACTTGGGGTCTTTGACTTGGTGTAACAGTCCCCCTGCTGTCTCTGACTTCATGTGTAACTCTCCTATGTGGTGTCTCTGAATTCATGTATCACAATCCCCATGTCATCTCTGACTTATGGGTAACACTCCCCCTGTCATCTCTGAACTCATGTGTCAAACTCTACCTGCCATCTGTGACTTCATGTGTCACACTCCCAATGGCATCTCAGATGTCATGTATAACCCTCTCCCTGCTGCTTCTGTATTCATATGTCACACTTCCCCTGGCTTCTGTGGCTTTGTGTGTCACATTCCCCATTGTGTGTCTGACTTTGTGTTTACTCTTCCCCTGGCATCACGGACTTCGTTTGTAAGACTCCTCTTGGCAAGGTAGATTTTGTCTTTAAAACTCACTATAGCATCTCTGACTTTGGGTCACAATCCACTTGCCATCTTTAACTTCTTGTTTCAAACCACCACTGGCATCTCTGACTTTGCCTGTAACGCTCCGTGTGGCGCCTCTGACTTCATGTGTCACTCTTCCCATGGGATCTCTTACTTCCTGTTTCAAAATTTCAGTGGCATCTCTGAATTCATATGTCATGTGCTCTCTGGTGTCTATGATTTCCTGTGTAACACAACCCCTGGTGTTTCTGGCTTCGTGTGTCACATTCACCTTAGTATCTCAGACTTTGTGTCCAACACTCCATGATGTGGCTCTGAATTCTTGTGTGACACTACGCCTGGCATCCCTCACTTCTTGTTGTCACACTCCCCCTTGCATTTCTACTTTGTGTCTAACACACTCAGTGGAATCTCTGAATTCGTGTGTTACACATCACTTGTGTTTCTGACTTCATGCATCACACTGCCCCTGCTGTCTATAACTTCCTGTGTAACACTCCTACTGCCGTCTCTGACATTGTGTATAACACTCCCACTGGCATCTCTGAATTTGTGTGTAACCACTCCCCGTGGTGTCTGTGACTTTGAGGGTCACAATCGACCTTTTGTCTCTGACTTCCTGTGTCACACTCCCCCTGGTATTTCTGACTTTGTGTGTAACACAGCCTGTGGCAACTCTGACTTCGTGTGTCACACTTCTCATTTTGTCTCTGACAGTGTGTCACACTTCCTGTACCATCTAAAAGTTTGTGTGTGCTACTTCACATTGTGTCTCTGCCTTCATGTGTCACACACTGCCTGTCATCTCATACTGAATGTGTAACACTCACTGTGGCATCTCTGATATCATTGGTAACAATCCCCCTGGTGTCTCTGACTTCATCTGTAACACACTATGTGACAAGTCTGCCATCATGTGTAACATTCTGCAGTGGTGTCTCTGACATTGACTGTAACACTCCCCTTGGCATCTCTGAATTTGTGTGTAACACTCGCCATGGTGTCTCTGATACGTGGGTAATAGTCTTGTTGTAGTCTGTGACTTCATCCTTAACACTCTACCTGTCGTCTCCCACATCAAGCAAAACACTCCCCCTGGCATTTCTGACTTCGTTTTAACCCTCCCCATGGTGTCACTAACTTCGCAAGTCACCTTCCCCCTTGAGATTCTGACTTCGTGCTTCACAGTCCCCTTGGCCTCTCTGACTTTGTGTATCACACTCCCCCTGGTGTCTCTGATGTTGTGTGTAACATTCCTCGTGGCATCTGACTTCAAGGGTCATGCTTGAGAATTTCATTAATGACTTCATCTGTCACACACACCCTGACAGCTCAGACTTAGTGTGTAACATTTACAGTGGTGTCTCTGACTTCATGTGTCACAATCCACATGGCATCTCTAACTTTGTGTATCACACTCCCCCTGTCATACCTGACTTCATGTGTAACACACCCAGTGGCTTCTCTGACTTTATCACACTTCTCATTGTGTCTCTGAGTTAGTGCATCACACTCACCCTGTCACCTCTGACTTCATGTGTCACACTACACGTGACATCTCTGACTTCCTGCATAACACTCCCACTGGTGTCTCTGGCTTAGTGTATAATCCTCTCCCTGGCATCTCTGACTTCGTTTGTAACACACCACATGGAACTTCTGACTCTGTGTGTAAAACTCCCCTTGGTGTCTCTGACTTCATGTGTAACAATCCACGTGACATTTCCTCCTTCATGTGTAACATTCCCATGAGGCATCTTGGAATTCGTGTGTAACACTACAGGTGGCATCTCTGACTGTGTGTGTAACCTCCATGTGGTGTTTCTGCCTTCAAGTCTAACAATTCCCTGTGACATCTAAGACTTTTTGTGTAACACTCACACTGGTGGCTAAGAGTTCGTGTTTCAAACTCCCCTGCCATCATTGACTGCAAGTGTAAGACTGCCCCTGGCATTTCTGAATACTTGTTTCACACTCCCCATGGTTTCTCTGACTTCCTGCATAACACTAACCTTGATGTCTCTGTCTTCTGGTATCACACTCCCCATGGCGTCTGTGACTTCCTGTTTCACAGCCCCCTGTTTTCTCTGAATTCGTGTGTGACATTCCCCCTGTTTTCTCTGATATCATCTGTTACACTCCACCTAGTGTCTCTTACTTCGTGTGTCAGGTCTGCCTGGTGTCCCTGACTTCATGTATCACACTACCATTTTCATCTCTGACTTCCTGAATAACACTCCCACTGGTGTCTCTGAGTACATGTGTCACATTCTCCCTGGAGTCTCTGACATCTTGTGTAACATTCCACATGCCTTCTCTGACTTCTTTTTTAACACTCCCTTGGCATCTCTGGCTCCATGTTTAACACTCCTGGTGGTGCCTCTGACTTTGTGTGTCACTCTTTCCCTGGTGGCTCTGACTTCTTGTGTCACAATCCACATGGCATCTCTGACATCGAGTGTCACAAACTCACTTGTGTCTCTGATTTCCTGTGTAACACTACCAGTGGTGTATCTGACTTTGTGTGTCACTCACCCTGGTGTCTCAGAGGTCCTGTCTAACATGCCCTGAGGTGATTCTGACATCGCGTTTCACATTGTGCCTGGCATCCCTGACTTCATGTATCTCACTCCCCCTGATGTTTCTGACTTTGTGTGTAACCTACCTGGTGGCATCTCTGACTTTGTATGTGGCACTCACCCTTGTGTCTCTGAGTTCTTGTTTCACACCCCCCCCTGCTATCTATAACTTTGTGTCTGACACTCCCACTCGTGTCTTTGAATTTTATTGTAACACTACCTGTGTCACCTCTGACTTCGTGTGTCACACTTCCCCTTGCTTCTCTGACTTCTTGTATCACACTCCCCCTGGCATCTGCGACTTTGTGTGTAACACACACCATGGCATCTCTGATTTCGTGTGTCTCAATCTGCCTGGCATCTCTAAATTCATGTGTTACAGGCCCACTGGTGTCTCTGAATTTTTGTGTAACATTATTCATGTCGCCTCTGACTTAATGTGTTACACTCACCCAGATGTCTTGGACTTCATGCATACCACTCCCCTGTGGCATTTCTGACTTCGTTTGTCACATGCTACGTGTCATCTCAGAATTCATGTGTCACTCTCCCTGGTGTCTGTGACTTCAGGTGTCACACTCCCCCTGGGATCTCTTAGTATGTGTCACATTCCCATCGGTGTCTATGAATTCATATGTCATACACAAGCTGGTGTCTACGACATCCTGTGTCACACTTCCGTTGGAGTATCAGATTTCATGTGTGAACACTCCCCTTGGCGTCTCTTACTTCATGTGCAATATTCCACATGCCATCTTTGACTTCGTGTGTAACACACAGTGGCATTTCTGACTTCATTTCACAATCCACATGGTGTCTCTAACTTCCTGTTTCACACTACCACTAGAGTCTCTGATTTTGTTTGTAACCCTCCCTGTCTTGCCTTTGACTTCATGCATCACTCCTCCCCTGCTGTCTTTGACTTTGTGTGTCGCACTTGCCATTGCATCTCTGACTTTCTGTGTCATACACACACAGGTATCTTTGAATTCCTTTGTAACAATACCACTGGTGTTTCTGACTTCGTGTGCCACACTCTTCATGGAGGCTTAGAATTAGTATGTCACACTCCACATGGTGTCCCTGATTTCCTGTGTCACAGTCCCCCTGGCTTTTCTGACTCATGTTTAACATACCTGGTGCCATTTCAGAATTTGTATCACACTCTCCCTTGTGTCTCTGAATTCGTGTGTCACACTGCACCTGCCGTCTATAAATTCATGTGTAACACTCACTGGCGTCTCTGAATTTGTATGTAAAATTCTCATGGCATCCCTGACTTTGAACGCCACACTCACACTGTCATGTTTGACTACATCTGTCACACTCCCACTGTTGTTTCTGACTTCATCTGCAACACTCCCCTTGTAATCTCTGATTTTGTGTGTCACACACTCCCTGATGTTTTTGGTATAGTGTGTAATACTCACTGTGGCATCTGTGATTTTGTGTCACAATACACCTGGCATCTCTAAATTCATATGTCATGCTCCCACTGGTGTCACTGATTTTGTCTGTAACAGTCCCCAATTTGCCTCTGACTTTGTGTGCAACACTTCCTCTGGCGTCTCTGACTTCTTGTTTCATACCTCCATGGCTTCTCTGACTTCATGTGTAACACACTCCCTTTTGCCTCTGACTTCCTGTGTAACACTACACCTGGGGTTTCTGACTTTGTCACACTCCCCTTGGCATTTCAGACTTCACGTGTCATCTCAGATTTAGGGTGTAACACTCCTCCTGGTATGTGTGACACCGTGTATATCACTCCATGTAGCCTGTCTGACTTCGTGTGTCTCAGTCCCCCTGGAGTCTCTCACTTCATCTGTAACTTTCCATGTGGCATTGCTGATTCTGAGTGTAACACTCTCCCATGGCCATACAGACATCTTGTGTAACATCAACCCTGGCAGCCCTGATTCCATGTGTCAAACACCCCCTGGTGTCTCTTTGAGTGTAACACTAGCACTTGCATCTCTGACTTCCTGTGTAACACTTATCCTGGTGACTCAGACTTCTTTTGTCACAATCCCCATGGCATCTCTGACTTCTTGTTTCATACTTCACCTGTGGTCTTTATTCTATGTTTCACACTCACCATGGCATCTGTGACTTCGTTTTTCTCATTCCCATTGTTGTCTCACACTTCGGGTGTAACAATCCCCACGTTATCTCTGAGTTTGCATGTCACATTCCAACTGGGGTTTCTGATTCGTGTATAACACTCACTCTGGCGTCTCTGATTTTGTGTGTCACACTCTGCCTGGCATCTCAGACTTCGTGTGTAATGCTCCATGTTGCCTTTCTGCCTTAAATGTAATACTGCCCTGTGGAGTACCGGACTTCTTTTATAGCAATCACACTGGCATCTCTGATTTCATGTGCCAGACTCCCACTGTCTTCTCTTATTTCGAGTATAACACTCACCATGATGGCTCTGACTTCGTGTGTCACACTGCCTGTAGCATCTCAGACTTTGTCTGACACACACAATGTGGTGGCTATGTTTTCCTGTGTAACACTACCCCTGGTGTTTCTGATTTCGTGTGTCACACTCTGCCTGGCATCTCAGACTTTGTGTGTAACACTCCATGTGGTGATTCTGCCTTCGAATCTAACAGTCCACCTGGCATCTTGGACTTCTTGTGTAACTCTCTCCTTGATGGCTCTGATTTCGTGTGTCACACTCCCCCTTGTGTTTCTGACTTCGTGTGCAGCACTCTCCTTGGCATCTCTGACTTTGTGTGTCACACACCCAATGGCTTTTCTGACCTCTTGTGTCACAGTGACTCTGGTGCCATTGGTGCCACTGGTGACTCTGAATTCGTTTTTCACTCTCCCCCTGTCATCTATGACTTCGTGTGTAAGCTCCCCCTGGCGTCAGTGACTTCATGTGTCACACTCCTCTTATCATCCCTGACTTCATGTGCAACACTCCCCATGTCATTTCTGACTTCATGTGTTACACTCCCTGTGGTATCTCTGATGTGTGTAGCACTCCCCCTGGCGTGTCTGACTTCATGTATGTCGCTCCATCTGTCATTTCTGACTCGGTGTGTCACACTCCTCTTGGCATCACTGACTTCGTTCGTAACACTCCCCCATGGCGTCTCTGATTTTGTGTCACACTCCCCCTGTTATCTTTGACTTTGTGAGTCAGTCTCCCCCTTGTGCATTTTGCTTCATGTGTAACACTCCCCCTTGTGTCTTTGACTTCGTGCATAGCACTAACCATGGTTTCTTTAGCCATGTGCATAACACTGCCCCAAGGCATGTTTGAATTCATGTGTAACACTCGAGGTGGTGTCTCTGACTTTGTGTGTAATACCCACCATGGGGTCTTTGACTTTATGTGCAACAGTCCCCTTGGTGTCTCTGACTTTGTGTTTCACCTTTCACATCTGGTCTCTGACTTTGTGTGTCACAACCCACTAGTGTCACTGACTTCATGTGCAACACACCCCATGGCATCTCTGACTTCGTGTGTCACACAACCAATGGTGTTTCTGACTTCATGTGTCACCATCCCACTGGCATCTATGACTTAATGTATAACACTAACCATTGCATCTCTGATTTCATGTGTCACAATCTGCCTGGAATTGCTAACTTTGTGTGTCCAACTCCTACTGTCATTTCTGACTTTGTGTGTAACACTCCCTGTGTCACCTAGACTTCACGTGTCACACTTCCCCTGGTGTCTCTGCCTTCATGTTTCAGTAACCCCTGCGTCTCTACCTTCATGCATAACACTACCCCTGGTCTCTAGGACTTCGTGTGTAACACACTAGTGGTGTGTTTCACTTTATGTGTAATAATCCCCAATGGCGCCTCTCACTTTGTGAGTCATACTCCCCCTGGTGTTGCTGAGTTTGTGTGTCACACTCTACCTGTGGTCTCTGAATTCGTGTGCCACATACCACCTGTCATCTCTGACTTCATTTGTCATTCTAACCATGGTTTCTTTGACTTCGTTTGTAATACTCCTCCTGGCATCTATGACTTCGTGTGTCACACTCCCCCTAGTGCCTCTGAGTCCATGTGTAATATTTCCTGTGGCTCCTCTGACTTTGTGTTTCCCAATCCACCTGTCATCTCTGGCTTTGTGTGTCACACTCCCTATGGCATCTCTGACATCCTGCATAATACTCTGCCTGGTGTCTGATTTCATGTGTAAAACTTCCTTGTGGCTCCTCTGGCCTTATGTGTGACAGTCCTACTCTGGACTCTGACTTTGTGTGGCACTCTCCCCCGGTTGTCTCTAACTTCGTGCATCATGCTCTCCCTGGTGTCTCTAAATCATTTGTAATGCTCCCACTGGCATCTTGGAGCTCCTGTGTAGCACTCCACGTGTCCTCTCTGACTTCGTGTGTAACACACCCCATGTCGTCTTTTTTGATGTGTCACTCTCCCCGTGGTATCTTTGTCTTCATGTGTCACACTTCCCCTGATGTCTTTGACTTCATTTGTAACACCCCCACAGGCATCTCAGAATTTGTGTCTGTCATTGTGGCATCTCTGACTTCGGCTGTTACACTGCACCTGGCATCCCTGACTTTGTGTCTCACACTCCCCCTGGTACCTGACTTCATGTCTAACATACCCAGTGGTGTCTCTGACTTCATGTGTCACACTCTCCCTTGTGTATCTGAGTTCATGCATCACACGCCCTCTGCCATGTATAACTTCATTCATAATACTCCCATGGCATTTCAAACATGGTGTATTAAACTCCCCTTGGCGACTCTGACGTGTGTAACATTCCCCATGGCATCTGACTTCAAGGTTCACACTCGATTTGTCATTTCTGACTTCTTATGTTACACAACCCAGGGCATCTCCGACTTCACGTGTAACACTCTTTCAGGCGTCTCTGACTTCCTGCATAACATTCCCACATCACATCTCTGACTTTGTGTGTAACACTGCCACAGGCATCACTGACATTGTGTGTAACACTCCCCATGGTGTATCTAACTTCGTGTTTCACAGGCCCTATGGATTCTCTGAAGTTGTGGGTAACACTCCACGGGCACTCTCTGACTTCCTGTGGAACACTCTCCCTGGCATCTTTGCCTCCACTTGTAACACTGCCCATGATGTCTCTGACTTCTTCTGTAGCACCCTGTCATCGCTGACTTCATGTGTAACACTTCCCCATGGTGTCTCTAACTTCTTGTGTAACTCTTCCCCTGGTGTCTCTGCCTTTGTGTGTCACACTTCCCCTGCCATGCATGACTTTTGGGTAACACAGCATGTGGTGTCTCTGAATTCATGGGTAAGACTCCCCCTGGTGTCTGTGCATTTGTGCATAACACTTTGCTGGCATCAGTGACTTCATGTGTAACACTCCCCTTGGCATCTATTACTTCAGTTTTCACACTCCCACTTGTGTGTCTGAGACCATGTGTGATATTCTCAAGATGTCTCTGACTTTGTGTGTCACACTCCTGGTGGCCTCTCTGACTTCGTGGGTCACACTCCCCCTGGTGTCACTGACTTCATGTGTAACTCTCCCTCCAGTGTCTTTGACTTCTTGTTTAACACTCTCCTGTGGCATCTCTGTGTTTGTGTGTCACACACCACATGTTGTCTCTTATTTCATGTGACATTCCCCCTGGTGTCTTTGACTTCATTTGTAACACTGCCCCTGACGTGTCTGACTTCATGTTTAACACTCCACTTGTAGTCTCTGACTTTGTGCATCACACTCCACCTGCTGTCTATAACTTCATCTGTGTCGTTCCCACTGGCATCTGTGACTTCATTTGTAACACTCCTTCAGGCATCTCTGACAAGGTGTGTAACATTCTCGATTGGTGACTCTGACTTCATCACACTCCCCCTGCCATCTATAATTTCATATCACTCCCACTAACATCTGTTACTTCATGTGTCTCACTTCCCCAAGCACCTCTGATATTGTGTGGTAAATTCTCTGGGGGGCATCTGTGAATTCATGTCTCCAACTCAATATTTCATCTCTGAATTTGTGTATGACTCTTCCCTTGGCATCCTGACTTTGTGTATCACACTACCTCTGTCGTCTCTGACTTCACGTGTAACCCACCCAGTGGAGTCTCTGGTTTCATGTGTCACACTCCCAATTGTTTCTCTGATTCGTTGCGTCACACTCCCCATGTCATCTCTGGATTCTTATGGCACACTACACCTTGGGTTTCTGACTTCGTATGTCACTCTTTCCCTTGAGTATCTGACTTTGAGCGTCACAATCCCTGTCACATCTCTTACTTTGTGTGTAACACAATCCCTGCTGTCTATGACTTCCTATGTAACACTACACCTGGTGTTTATGACTTAGTATCATACTCGTCTGGGTGTCTCAGATTTCGTAACACTCCCTGTGGTGTTACTGTCTTTGTGTGTCACACTCTGCTTGTCATCCCTGACTTCATGTATCCATTCCCCATCATCTGTGACTTCGTGTGTCACACTCCTCATTGTGTCTCTGAATTCGTGCTTCACACTCCCCTATCACTTGGACTTCAAGTCTAACACTTCCCCTGGCATCTCTGATCTTGTGTGTCACACTCCCCCTGGCATCTCGGACTTCATGTATAACACTTCCCCTGGCATCTCTTATTTCATGTATCACATTCCTCCTGGAATCTCGGACTTTGTGTATGACACTCCAACTGTTGTCTCTGACTTCGTGCATAACACTCCCCAGGGCATCTGTGACTTCTTGCATAAAACTCCCCCTGGCATCACTGACTTTGTGTTTAATAATCCCCCGGCTTCTCTGAATTCATGCATAACATTCCACTCTGTTGTCTCTGACTTCATGTTTAACACAAATCCCTGGTGTCTCTGATGTCCTGCATCACACTGCCCAGGCCATCTATAACTTTGTGTGTTTCACTCTCAATGGCGTCTATAACTTTGTGTGTAACGTTCCCCCAGGTGTCTGACTTTGTGTGTAACATTCACAGTGGTGTCTCTGACTTTGTGTGTCACGCTCGACCTTTCATCTCTGACTTCATGTGTCACAGTCGCCATGGCATCTCTGACCACCTGAGTAACACTACCCCATGTGTCTTTGACTTACTGCCTAACACTCCCTGGTGGCGTCTCTGACTTCATGCATAGTAATCCCCCTGGTGTCTAGGACTTCGTTTGTAACACCTCCCCTGGCGTCTCTGACTTCATGTGTAACACTCCCCGTGGTGTCTCTGTCTCCATGCGTAACAGTCCTCCTTGTGTCTCTGACCTCTTGTGTAACTCTCCATGTGGCATCTCTGACTTCCTGTGTCACAATCCTCCTGGCGTCTCTGACTTCTTATGTGACAATCCCTCTGGCATCTCTGACATCATGTATCACACTCTCCCTGGCGTCTGTGACTTCATTGTCACACTCACCCTGGCATCACGACTTTGTGTATAAAAATCCCTGTACTGTCTCTGGCTCAGTGTATAACACTGGCCCTGGCTTCTCTGGCTTCTTGTATCGCACTCCGCAAGGCATCTGTGTCTTCATGCTTCACAGTCCCTCTGCCGTCTCTGAATTCATGCATAACACTCCCCCTTCATCTCTGATATTGTGTATCACGCTCACCCTAGTGTCTCTGATTTCATGTGTCACACTTCCCCTGGTGTCTCACACATGCCATCTCTGACTTTGTGTGACACTCCCCCTGGTGTCTCTGACTTCCTGCATAAGACTTTCAGGCATCTCTGACTTCCTGTGTAACATTCCCATGTGGAATCTCTGACTTCATTTGTAACGCTCCCCCATGCGTAACTGACTTCATGTGTAACACTCCCTATGGTATCTCTGACTTCATGTGTAACACTCCCCCAGCGACTGTCTTCTAATGTCACATGCCCGATGGGGTCACTGACTTCGTGTGTCACTCTTGACCTTTCATCTTTGACTTCCTGTTTCTTACTTGCCTTGGCATCTCTGACTGCCTGACTAAGACTCCCCTTGTGTCTTTGACTTCGTGCCTAGCACACCTCTGTGGCAGCTCTGACTTCACATGTAACACTGTCCCAAGTGGCTCTGACTTCATGTGTAACATTCCCAGTGTTGTCTCTGATTTCATGTGTCACACTCCACCATCATCTCTGACTTCGATTGTCATAAAACCCATGGAGTGACAGACTTTGTGCATTACAATGCCCCGTGGCATCTATGACTTCATGTGTCACAAGCCCTGTGTCATCTCAGAATTCATGTGTCACTCTCCCCCTGGTGTCTTTAACTTTGTGCATAACATCCCCTGAGTGTCTTTGATGTCATTTGTAAGATTCCCCTTGGCATATCTGAATTCGTGTTTAACACTTTACCTGTAGTCCTGACTTGGTGTGTTACACTCACCATCGTGTCTCTGACTTTGTGCCCTGTGTCTTGCCATGGTGTCTGATATTTTGTCTAACTCTGCCCTGTGGCATCTCTGACTTCATGTGTAACACTCCCCCAGGCATCATGGACTTGGTGTGTAACACTCCTCCTGGTGTCTCTGACTTCCTGTGTCACAGTTCCCCTGGAGTCTCTGACTTTGTGGGTAACACTCCCCCTGCTGTCTCTGACTTCATGTGTAACATTCAACATGGTCTTTCTGTCTTTGAGTGTAACACTCCCCCATGGAGTCTTGGAATTCTTGTGTAACACTCACTGGCATCTCTGATTTCATTTGTAATACTGCTCCTGGTCTCTAGGACTTCCAGTGTATTGCCACACCTGACTGGGTGTGTAACACTTCCCCTGGAGTCTCTGAAGTCATGTGTAACAAACCACACTACCTTTATGCCTTTGTGTGTAAAACCTCTCTATGGAGTCTCTGACTTTGACCATAACACTCACCCTTGTGATTCTGATTCATGTGTAACACTCTCAGTGTAGTCTGTAACTTTGTCCATAACACTCCATCTGTTGTGTCTGACATCATGGGTAACACTCCCCCTCACGTTTCTGACTTCTTGTGTCACACACCAAATGTCATCTCTGACTTCATGTGTCACACTCCCAATGTTGTTTGTGTCATTGCGTGATACAATACCCCTGTCATTACTGACATCATATGTCACTCTCCCTCTGGTGTCTGTGACTTCATGTGTAAAATTCGCCCAGTGATTTATGACTTCATGTGTAGCAATCCATGTGGCATCTCCGACTTCATGTACAACATTCCCCTGACTTCTTTGACTTTGTGTGATACTACCCATGGTGTCTCTGGCTCTCTGTGTAATGCACCACCCTGTGTCTCTGACTTGTGTAACACTCCCCATGGCATCTCTTACTTCATGTTTCACAGTCACCCTCATGTCTCTGACTTCACGCATGACACTCCCCTTGGTCTCTCTGACTGCATGACTGCATGTAACACTCCCCCTGGTGTGTTTCACTTCATCTGTACCACTCCAACATGATGTCTCTCACTTCGTGGGTAACACTCCACCTGTCATCTCTGACTTCGTGCCTAATACTCACCCTGTCGTCTTTGGTTCATGCATAACACTCCCACTGGCATAACTGAATTCCTGTGTAACACACCCCAGGTGTCTCTCAGTTCATGTGTAACACTACCCTGTGGTCTTTGACGTTGTGCATAATACTTCCCCTTGTGTCTCTGATGTCCTATATAACACTCCCCCTGGTGTCTTTGACTTTGTTCCTAACACTACCCTATGGCATCTCTGACTTTGTGTGTAACAGTCACCATGTCATCTCTGACATCATGTGTAACACTCCCCATTGCCTCTCTGACTTCATTCATAACTTCCCCCTCTCCTTCTGATTTCATGTGTAACAATCCCTCTGACGTTTTTGACTTCATGTAACTGTCCCCATGGCAACTGTGACTTCATGTGTCACACTCCTCCAGGCATCTCCTACTTTGTGTATAACATTCCCAGTGGCACCTCTGACTTTGTCTATCACACTCGAATTTCATCTCTGACTTCGTGTGTAACACTCCCCCGTGGTGTCTCTGACTTTTTGTGTCACACTCTCTTTGGCTTCTGTGACATTGTGTGTCACATTCTTGTGTCACTCTCTCTGGGTATTATTGACTTTGTGTGTATCACTCCCCTGTGGCATTCCTGACTTTGTTTGTCACACACTCCATGTTATCTCTAAGTTCGTGTGTCACTCTCTCCCTCATGTCTTGAATTCTTGTGTAACACTCCCCCGGTGTCTCTGACTTCGTGCTTCATGCATCCATGGCATCTCTTAATTCATGTGTCACACTCCCTGTTGCATCCATGACTTCATCTGTCACAAACACTGCGGTGTCTCTGTCTTCCTATGTAACGCTACCCCTAGCGTTTCTGACTTCGTATGTCACACTCACCCTGGTTTTTAGACTTCGGGTGTAACACTCCACGTGGTGTGTCTTGAGTCATGTGTAACACTCTCCCATGGTATCTCTGACTTCCTGTGTAACACTCTCTATGGCGTTTCCATCTTCATGTGCCACACTCCCCAGGTCATCTATGACTTCGTGGGTAACACTGTATGTGGAGTCTCTGACTTCATATTTAAAATACCCCCATGGCTTCTCTGATTTTGTGAGCAATCCTCCCCCTTGTGTTTGTGAATTCATGCATAACTCTTCCCCTGGCCGCATTTACTTGGTGTGTAACAGTTCCTCTGGCATTTCTTATTTCATGTTTCACAGTCCTCCTGGCATCTCTGACATTGTGTGTAACACTCCTCATGGCCTCTCTGACTTTGTGCTTAGCATTCCCCATGGTGTCTCTGATTACATGTGTAACACACACCCTGGTGTCACTGATGTCATAACAATCTACATGCCCTCTCTGACTTTGTGTGTCACACTTCCCATGGCAGCTCTGCCTTCTTGTTTCACAGTCACCCTGACTTCTTTGACTTCGTGTGTCATGCACTATCTGTCATCTCTGGCTGTCACTCTACCCGTGATTTCTTTGACTTCATTTGCAATGCTCCCCCTGGTGTCTCTGACTTCGTGTGTCACACTCCCCCTGGTGTTCCTGACTTCGTGCATCAAACTCTCCCTGACCTCTCTAAAATCCTTTGTAATGCTCTCACTTGCATCTCAAAGTTCATTTGAAACACTACCCCTGTCATCTCTGACTTTGTGCATAACACTCCCACTGGTCTCTCTTACTTCCTGAGTAGCATGACCCCTGGTGTGTTTGACTTCTTGCCTAACACTACTCTGTGGTGTCTCTGACTTCATTTGTAACAGTCCCCCTGTCATCTTTGGCTTGGTATGTAAAACTCCCAGTGGCATCTCCGACTTTGTGCATAATTTGCCCTGCTGTCTCTGAAAATCTCGCTGGCATCTCTGACTTCATTTGTAACACTCCCTGCAGCATCTCTGACTTTCAGTGTCACAATCAATCTGTCGTCTCTGACTTCGTGTGTCACACTGTCCTTGGCATCTGTGACATCCTATGTAACACTCACCCTGGCGTATCTGACATTGTGTGTAACAATTCCCTGTTGTGTCTCTGACTACTTGCGCAAGACTTCCCCGACCATCACTGACTTTGCGTGTACACTCCCCCTGACGTCACTGACATCATGTGTCACAGTACAACTGTCATCTCTGACTCCATGTGTAATGCTCCTCATGTCATTTGTGACTTTGTCTTTCACATTTCCCCTGTCGTATCTAACTTTGGGGGTAACAGTCCCCATTGCTCTGACTTCTGGTGTGACTCGCCTTCTGGCATCTCTGACTTCGTGTGTCACACACCCCTGGCATCTATGACTTTATGTGTATCATTCCCCTTGGCATCTCTGATTTACAGTGTCACACAAAACCTATCATCTATGACTTCATTTGTCACACTCCCTGTGGCATTTCTGACTTCCTCTGTAACACTAGCCCTGGTCTTTCTGACTTTGTGTGAAACACCCTCCCAGGCATCTCTGAATTCATGTGCCACAGTCTCACTGGTGTCTCTGACATCGTATGTAACACTCCATGTGGCATTTCTTCCTTTGTGTGTAACAGTCCCCTGTGTTGTGCCAGACTTCATGTTTAATACTCCAAGAGGCATCTCTGATTCAGGTGAAACACTCCCTCTTGTGTCTCTGACTTTGTAACACACCATGTGTCATCTCTGAATCATGTGGTACACACACACTGGTGTCTCTTAATTCATGAGTAACACTCAACTTGGCCATTCTGGTTTCGAGCGTAAAACTCACCTTTGGAGACTCAGACTTATTGTTTAACACACTGGTGTCTCTGACTTCCTGCATAACACTCCCCTGGGTATCTTTGACTTCATTGTAACTCTACTGCTGCTTTCTTTGACTTTGTTTGTAACATTCCCACTGGTGTCTCTGAATTCATGTGTCACACTCCCCCTGGCGTCTCTGATTCTCTGGGTAACATTCCCTGTGGCATCTTTGACTTAGTGTGTCATACAACCATTGTTGCCTCTGACTTCGTGTGTTAAAGTCCCCTTGCATCTTTGACTTCCTGCATAATACTCCCCCTGGTGTCTTTGACATTGTGCATAACCCTCCCTGGGGCTTCTCCGGCTTAGTGTGTAACAGTCCCCCTGTTTCTCTGACTTCATGTGACACGCTCCACCTGGTGTCTCTCTTCATGTATCACTCTCCCCATTGTGCCTCTATCTTTGTTTCTAACACTCCCACCTGTGTCTCTGAGTTTGTGTATAACACTCAATGTGGCTTCTCTGACTTCATGTGTCACACTCCCCATGTTGCCTTTGATTCATATGTCACTCTCCCTCTGGGATCTTTGACTTCATGTTTCACACTTCCCCTCGTCTCTTTGATTTCATTTGTAACACTCCCACTGGCATCTCAGAATTCTTGTCTAACACTCACCATAGCGTCTCTGACTTCATTTGTCACACTCCCCCTTGTGTACCTGAGTTCGTGTGTCACACTCCGTCTGCTGTCTATAACTTTGTGTGTCACACTGCCCGTGGCATCTCTGACGTCATGTCTCACTACTTGTGGCATCTTGGACTTCATGTGTAACATGCTCACTGGAGCCTGTGATTCCTGTTACACTACCCCTTGTGTTTCTGACTTGTGTCACATTCCCACTGGTCTCTCTGACGTCATGTGTTACACTATCCTTCGTGTCTTTGAGGTCATGCCTAACACTACCCCATGGCGTCTCTGAGTTTGTTTGTCACTCTACCCCTGACTTCTTTGACTTCTTTTGTAACACCTTCTGAGAACTCTGACTTTGTGTGTAACTCCCCCATTGGCATTTCTGAATTCGTGTGAAACACTGGGCCTATCTTCTCTGACTTCATGTGCATCAGTCCACCTAACAACACTGATTTTGTCTGTAACACACCCCATCTGATGTGCATAACTCTCCCCAGTGTGTCTCTGACTTCATGGATAACACTCCCACTTGGCATCTGTGACTTCATGTGTCACAGTACCTCTGTTGTCTCTGACTCCCTGTGTCATACTCCCACTGTGGTCTCTGACTTCATATGTAACACTCCCTGTATCATCTCTGATTTCATGTGTAACTCTCCATGTGGTGTCTCTGACCACGTGTCACACCACCTCTCCTCTTTGCTTTGGCTTATTACAATCCCCTGGGCATCTGTGACTTCATGCGTCACATTCCCCCTGGCATCTCAGACTTCATATGTCACACTCCCCATTGCATCTCTGACTCCTGTTTCACACTCCATGTGGCATCCCTTACTTTGTGTATCACACTCCTCCTGGCGACTTTCACTTTTTGTGTAACACTCCCTATGTCTTCTCAGACTTAGTGTGCCACAGTCCCTGTGCATTGCTGACATCCTGTGTAACACTCCCCCTGGTGTCTTTGACTTTGTGAGTAACACTCCCTGTGGCTTCTCTGGCTTACCCTGTAACAGTCCCCCAGTTCTCTCTTAATTCATGTGATTCTCTCCCCCCTTTCTCTCAGATCTTGTGCGTCACACTCCTCCTGACCTGTCTGTAATCATTTGTAATGCTCCAACTGACGTCTCTAATTTTGTGTGTAACACACCATATGGATCCTCTGTCTTCCTGTGTCACACTCACCCAGGCATCTCTGACTTAGTGTGTAACTCTCCCCCTCTTGTGTTTCACTTCATGCATAAAACTCCAATGTGGCATCTGTCACTTCATGACTAATTCTCCACCTGGCATTACTGACTTCATCTGTCACACTCCACCTGTGTTCTCTGACTTCATTTGTCACCCTACCCCTTGTTTCTTTGACTTCGTTTGTAACACTCCACCTGGCATTTGTGACTTCTTGTGTCACACTCCCCTAGGCATCTTAGTCCGTGTGTGATATTCCCCATGACATCACTGACTTCATGTGTCACACACCTCCTGTCACCTCTGACTTCTTGTATCACAGTCCCCATGGCATCTCTGACTCCTGAATAGCACTCCCCATCGTGTCTTTGATGCCATCGGTAACACTGCTTGGGGCTTCTCTGGCTTACCGTGCAACAGTCCCCCTGCTTTCTCTGACTTCACGTGACTCTCTCCAAGTGATGTCTCAGACCTCGTGCATCACTCTCCCCCTGGCATCTCCAACATTGTTTTTAATGTTCCCACTGATGTCTCTGAGTTCGTGTGTAACGTTCCATGTGGCCTCTCTGACTTAGTGTGTCACACTCCTCCAGGCCTTGCAGACTTCATGTGTAACACACCATATGGCATTTCTGACTCTGTGTGCAAAACTCCCCATGGTGTCTCTGATTTCTTGTGTAACATTTCACATGGCATCTTTGACTTCGTGTGCAACACCCCCCAGGCATCTCTGAGTTCATGTGTAACACTCCATGTGACATTTCTTCTGCCATGTGTCACACTCCCCATGGCGTCTCTAACTTGGTCTGTCACAAACACCCTGTTGTGTCTTCCTGTGTAACACTACCCCTGGCATTTCTGACTTCTTGTGTCACACTCCTCCTGATGTCTCAGACTTTGTGTGTAACAGTACCCGTGACGTCTCTGACTTTTTGTGTAGCACTCTGCGTGGTGTCTCTGACTTCGTGTGTCACACACTGCCTGGCATCCCTGACTTCGCATGTCACAACCCCCGTCACGCCTCTGACTTTATTTGTATGACTCACCCTGTTGTCTCTGACTCTGTTTGTAACACTCCCACTGTTGTTGACTTTTTGTGTAACACTCCATGTAGCCTTTATTCCTTTGTGTGTAACTCTGCCCCATGATGTCTCTGACTTTGTGTGTCACTCTCTTCCTGGCATCTCAGACTTCGTGTGTAGCACTCCACATTGTGACTTTGACTTCATTTATAACACTCACCATGGTGTCTCACACTTCATGTCACAATCAACCCAGACTCTCTAACTTCTTGTTTCACACTGCCTCTAGTGTGTCTGACTTTGTAACACATCCCGTGGTGCCTCTGACTTTCTGTGTCACTCTTACCCTGGTGTTTCTGACTTCATGTTTAACATTCCCCCTGGCTTATTTGAATTTGTGTGTAACATTCCCTGTGGTATCTGTGACTTTAAGGGTCACACTCATTTCATCTCTGACTTCCTGTGTCACACTCCCAATGGCATCCTGACATCATGTGTCACACTCTCCCCCGACTCTCTGACTTACTGTTTCACACTCACCTTGGCATCTCTGATTTCATGTGTACAATCTGCTTAGTGTCTGTAACTTTGTATGTCGCACTCTTAATGGCGTCTCTGAATTTGTGTGCAACACTCCCCATGTTGCCTCCGACTTACTGTGTCATACTTTCCCTGTTGTGTCTGCCTTTGTGTGTTACACTTCCCTTGTTATCTCTCACTTCATGTGTCACACTCCCTGTGGCATGTCTGACTTCATGTGTTCCAGTCACCCTGGAGTCTCTGACTTCATGTGTAGCAGTCCATGTGGCATTTCTGCCTTCAAGTGTAATGCTTGCCCATGACCTCTGGGACATCTTGTGAAACACTTACACTGGCGGCTCTGATTTCATGTGTCAAACACCTCCTGGGGTCTCTGACTTCGAGTGTAAATCTCACTGTTGCATCTCTGACTTCATGTGTAACACTCCCCCTGGTGACCCTGACTTGTGTCACAATCCCCTTGGTGTCTCTCACTTCATGTGTCACACTTAACCTGTGGTTTTGACTTCATGTATCACACTCCCCATAGCGTCTATGACTTCCTGTTTCACACTACCCCTGTCATCACTGACTTCATGTGGAGCAATCCCCATATCATCTCCAACTTCTTGTGTCACATACCACTTGGTGTTTCTGATTTGGTGTGTAACACTCTCAGTGGCCCTCTGACTTCTTGTGTCACTCTTCCCCTGGCAATTTTGTCTTCATGTGTCACACTCTTCATGGCGTCTCTGACTTCATGTGTTACACACTCTCTGTTGTCTCTGAATTCCTGTGTAACATTACTCCTGGCATTTGTGTCTTCGTGTGTCACCCTCACCCTGGCATCTCAGTCTTTGTGTCTAACACTCCTGGTGGTATCTCTGACTTTGTGTGTCACTCTCCCTTGGTGTCTCTGTCTTTATGTGTAACACTCCCCATTGTGTCTCTGACTTCTTATGTAACACTCCACATGGGGTATCTGACTTCCTGTGTAACAACACTCACACTGGTATCTGCCTTTGTAACACTTCACATGGCATCTCTGACTTCATGTCACACTCTCCCTGTTGTCTCTGACTCCTTCTGTAACACTACCACCTGTGTTTCCAGCTTCATGTGCTACACACTCTCTGTCTTCTCAGATTCATGTGTAACAATCTCCCTTGTGTCTCTGATTTCTTATTTAACACTCCCCTTGACGTCGCTGATGTCACGTGTAAAATTCCACCTGGCATCTCTGACTTTGTGTCACACTCACTCTGGTGTCTTTGACTTCTTGTGTCACACTACCCCAGGCATTTCTGACTTCGTGTTTGACATTCCCAATTCTTTCTCTGAGTACATGTGTCACACTCCCCCTGCCATCTTTCACTGTATTTGTAAGACTCCCCTGGCATCTCTGACTTCATCTGTAACACTCCACCTGGCGTCACTGACTTCATGTGTCACAATCCTTCTCGAGTCTCTGACTGTGTTTAAGAATCCTTCTTGTATCTCTGACTTCGTGTCACAAATCTTGTGGTACCTCTGACTTCATGTGTCACGATCCCCCGGCATCATGACTTTGTGTATAACAATCCCCATCCCATCTCTGAATTCATATGTTAAACTTCCCCTTATGTCTCTAAATTCATGTGTAATATTCCCTGTGGTGTCTCTGACTACCTGTGTCATACTCCACCTGTCATCTCTGACTTCCTACATAAACTCCCCCTCTTGTCTTTGACATCGTGTGTAACACTCCCCCATGGCTTCTCTGGCTTAGTGTGTAACAGTCCTCCATTGCCTCTGATTTCGTGTGACACTCTCCCCTTGTTGTCTCTGACTTCATGCATCACACTCCCCCAGCATCTCTGACTTCATTTGTAATGCTCCCACTGGATTCTCTGGGTTTGTGTGCAATACCCAATGTGGCCTCTTTGACTTCATGTGTATCACTCCCCCTGGTGTCTATGACGTCCTGTGTAATGCTCCCCCTGGCTCCTCTGACTTCGTGTGTAACACTCCATGTGGCATTTCTTTCTTTGTGTGTAACACTCCCCCATGGTGTCTCTGACTTTGTGTGTAGCACTCCCTGTGGTGTCTATGATTTTGTGTGTCACTCTCCACCTGGCATCAAAGACTTCATGAGTAACTCTCCTCATGGCATCTTTTACTTCGTGTGTAATACTCCCCGTGGCACCTCTGATTTCGTGTAACACTCTTCCCTTGGAATCTCTGACTTCATGTGTCACACTCCCCCTGGCATATATGACTTCCTGTGTAACTCACCACATGTTGACTATAATTTTGTCTGTCAGAATCCCATTTGTGTCTCTGAGTATATGCATCACACTCCCCCTGCCATCTTTAACTCTTGTGTAACACTCCAAATGCCATCTCTGACTGTGTATATAACACTCCCACTGGTGTAACTGACTTCGTGTCTCACGCTCCCTCTGGCGTCTGTGACTTTTGTTCACACGCACCCTGTCGTCTCTGACTTGGTGCATAAACTCCCCTTGGTATCATTGTAACCATTCATAACACACCCCCGTGTACTCTCTAACTGTGTGTTCCACACATCTCCTTGCCATCTCTGAATTGGTGTGTCACTAACCCACTAGTGTCTTTGACTTCACATGTAACATTCCCCATCACATCTCTGACATCATGCGTCACAATCACCCTGTCATCTCTGACACCGATTGTAATACTTCCCTGTGGTGTTTCTGACTTTGTGTGTCACACTCCCTCTGGCATGTCTCACATTGTGTGTAACACTCCACCTGTCATCTCTGACTACTTGTTTAACTCTCCCACTGGCGTCTCTGACTTCGTGTGTCACACTCCGCTTGTCATCTCTGAATATGTTTAACAAAATCCATGGTGTTAACTGATCTTATGTGCAACCCTCCCCTGTGGACTGTCTGACTTCTTTTGTCACACTCCCCATGTTGTCTCAGACTTTGTGTGTCATTCTCCCCCTGCTGTCTTTTACTTCGACTGTAACACTTTACCTTGTGTCTTTGACTTCATGTGTAACAATCACCCTCGTGTATTTGACTTTGGGCATAACACTCACCTGAGACGTCTCTAATTTCTTGTGTAACACTTCACGTGGCATCTCTGTCTTCATGCTTAACACTACTGCTGGTATTTTTGACTTTGTGCTTAACAGTTCCCCGTGGCCATCTCTGACTTAGTGTTTCACACTTCACCTGTCATATCTGACTTCCTGTGCAAGAGTCCCATGGCATAACTGACTTGGTGTCTAACACTCCCTGTGATGTCTCTGAGTTCGTGTGTCACACTCCCACTGGTGGCTCTGAATTTGTGTTTAATGGTCACCCTGGTGTCTCTGACTACATGTATAACACTGCCTTGGTGCCTTTGACTGTGTGCATTACACACTCCCATTGTGTCTCTGATTTTCTGTGTCACACACCCCCATCATCTCTGACTTCATGTGTCACACTCCCCATGACATCATGACTACATGTATAAAAGTCACCATGCTGTGTGTGACTTCATGTGTCACACTCTGCCTGGTGTTCCTGACTTCCTATATCATACTCCCCCTGGCGTCTCTGACTTCGTGTGTCACACACCCCCTGATGTCTCTGTCTTATTGTGTCACACTCCCCCTTGTTTCTCTGAGTACATGCACCACATTCCCCTTGCTGTCTATAACTTTGTGTGCCTCATTCCCAATGGGATCTCTGACTTCATTTGTTACACTGCCACAGGCATCACTGACTTCCTGTGTAACACTCAACATGGTGTCTCGCATTTGTGTGTAACTCTGCCCCTGTAGTCTGTGACTTCGTCCATAACACTCCACCTGTCATCTCTGCTTAATGCCTCACACTTCCTGTGGCGTCTCTGAATCCATGTGTCTCACTCCCCTGTGGTGCCGCTGACTTCATGTGTAACAGTCCCCATTGCGTCTCTGAAGTCATATGTCACTCTCTACCTGATGTTGTGGACTTCATCTGTAACACTCCTCATGGTGTCATTGACATCGTGTTTCACACTCACAGGGGCATCTGTGACTTCATGTCACAGTAGGCCTGGAGTCTCTATTTTCATGCTTCACACTAATCCTAGCATCTCTGACTTTGTGGGTAACATTCTCCTTGGGGCCTCTGACTTCATATGTCACTCTTTCCATGGCATTTCTGACTTCGTGTGTAATATTCTCCTTGGCATCTCTGACCTCGAGGTTCACACTTAACCTGTCATCTCTGACTACGTGTGCCACACTCCCCTGGTGGCTCTGACTTCATGTGTCACACTCCCACTGGTGTCTCTGGATTCGTGTGCAACACTCAAGGTGGCATCTCTGATTTTGTTTGTCACAATCCGACTGGTGTCTGTAACTTCGTGTGTCAGATCCCAAGGGTCATTTCTGACTTTGTAACACTCTCCCTGTTGCCTACACTTCATGTGTCATACTTCCCCTGGCATCTCTGACTGTGTGTCACTCATTCCCTGTTGTCTTTGACATCCTGTATAACAATAGCCCTGGTGTTTCTGACTTGTCTCACACTCCCCCTGGCCTTTCAGTTTTCCTGTGTAACACTCTCAGTGGTGTCTCTGATTTGTGTGTCATACTCTGTCTGGTCTCCCTCACTTCATGTATCACACTACCCTTGTCATCTCTGACTTCATGTGTCGCACTCCCCATTGTGTTTCTGAGTTCTTGTGTCACAATCTTCCTGTCGTCTCTGACTTCATGTGGCACAGTGCACCTTTGGTCTCTGACATCATCTGTCAAACTCTGCCTGGCATCTCTGGCTTTGTTTTTCACAGTCCCCATGGCGTTAATGACTTCCTGTGTAACACTCCCCCTGGTGTCTCTGACTTCATGTTTCACGGTCCCCCTGAACTCTCTGATGTGGTGCATAACATTCCATGTGTCCTCTCTGACATCCTGTGTAACATTCCCCTGGCGTCTCTGGCTCCGTGTTTAACACTCCCCCTATTGTCTCTGACTTCGTGTATCACACTCCCTATGAGTCTCTGACTTCACGTGTAACATTCCCCCTGGCAACTCTGTCTTCTTGTGTCACACTCCCCACAACATCTGTGACTTCATGTTTCACACTCCATGTGCCATCTCCAACTTCGTGCATATCATTCCCCCTAACATCTCTGACATTGTGCGTCACACTCCACCTCATGTCCCTGACTGCTTGTGTATCACTCCCACTGGTGTCCCTGACTTCATGTGTCACATTCCCTGTGGCATGTCGGAGATCATGTGAAACACTACAAGTGCCATCTCTGACTTTGTGTGTCACACTCACCATGGTATCTCTGACTTCGTTTCACACTTCCCTTCTGGTCTCTGAACACATGTGTCACAATCCCCTTGGCATCTCTGACTTTGTTTGTCACAATCCACCTTGGACCTCTGACTTTGTGTGTAACACTCCCAGTGGTGCTTCTGACATTGTGAGTCACACTTCCCTGGTGTCTCTGTCTTTGTGTCATAATTCCTCTGGGGTCTCAGAACTCATGTGTCACACTTCCTGTGGCATCACTCACTTCGTGTGTAACACACTCCCTGGTGTCTCTGACTTTCTGTGTAACATCAGCCCTGGGGTTTCTGATTTGTGTCAAACCTCATGTGGCATCTCAGATTTTGTGTGTAATACTCGCCCTGGCGTCTCTGACTTTGTGTGTTACACTTCCCCTGGTGTCCATGTCTTCATGTGTCACACTCCCCCTGGAATCATGACTTCATGTGTAATACCCCCATGCCATCTCTGAATTCGTGTGTCACAGTGCTCCTGGCATCCCTGACTTCATTTATGACACTGTCCCTGGCGTCCCTGACTTCATGTGTAAAACACCCAGTGGCATCTCTGATTTTGTGTGTCACACACCCCTTTTTCTCTGAGTATGTGTGTCACATTCCTCAAGCCATTTATAACTTCATCTATCACATTCCCACTGTCTCTGACTTCATGTATAACACTACCTCTGGCATCTCTGACTTTGTGTGTAACAATCCCTCTGGTGTGTCTGACTTCAAGTGTCACACATGACTTGTCGTCTCTGACTTCTTGTGTCACACTCCCGCTGTTCTCTTAGACATCATCTGTTGCACGCTGCCTGGCATCTCAGACTGCGTGTGTAACACTAACTGTGATATCTCTGATTTCATTTGTTACATTCCCGCTGATGTCTATGAATTCCTCTGTTATACCACATGTGGCGTCTCTCACTGAGTCTGTAACACTCCCCGGCATCTCTGACTTTGTGTGTAGCAAACTACATGAAATTTCTCCCTTCGTGTGTAACAGTCCCACATGGTGACTCCTACTTAGAGTGTAACACTCCCTGTGGCTTCTTTGACTTCACTTGTAACAACTGCCATGGAGTCTCTGATTCATGTGTAACACTCCACTTGTAGTCTGTGACTTCGTCTGTAACACTCCACCTTTTGTCTCTGAGTTCATGCCTCACACTCCCTGTGACGTGTCTGACTTCTTGTGTCACACTCCTCATGGCATCTGTGACGTCGTGTGTAACACTCCCGCCGGTGTCTCAGATTTCATATGTAACGGTCTATGTTTGTCTCTGACTTCATGAGTAACACTACCCCTGTTGTCTCTGTCTTCAAGTATAACACTACACGTGGTGTCTCTGACTTCCTGTATAACACTCCTCCAGGTCCCTCTGATTCCATGTGTAACACTCCACATGGCAATTCCGACTTCCTGTGTCACACTCCCCCAGTGTCTCTGACTTCATATGTCACACTCCCCATGGCATGTCTGACTTCCTGCATAACATTCACCCTGCTGTCTCTGACTTTGTGTATAACACTCCCGATGGCATCTCTCAATTTGTATGTCACAGTCCGCCTGGTGTATCTGTCATCATGTGTAACACTCCACATGGCATCTCAGTCTTGATGTATAACAGTGCCCCTGTCATTTCTGACTTCATGTGTAACACTTAACTTAGCATCTTTGAATTCATCTGTAAGTCACTGCCGTGGCATCTCTGACTTCTTGTGTCCCAATCCCTGTGGCATCTCTGATGTTGTGTGTAACACTCTTCCTTTCGTATCTGAATTCACGTGTACCTCTCTGCTGTCATCTCTAACTTCGTGTTTAACACTCCCTAGTCATCTCTGACTTTGTGCGTACCACTGCCCCTGGTGTCTAGGACTTCTTTGGTAAAACTCCCCCCAGTGTCACTGACTTACTGGGTAACACTCCTCCTGGCATCTGTGACTTCGTGTTTAACACTCCACCTGCAATCTGTGACTTTGTGTGTCACACAGCCCATCGTGTCTCTGACTTCTTGTGTCACACTCCCCCTGCCATCTATAACTTTGTGTGTAACCCTCCCATTGACTTCTCTGGCTTCATGTGTAAAACTCCTGCAAGCATCTCTGACATTGTGTGTAACATTCCCAGTGTCATCTCTGACTTCCTGTTTCACACTCACCCTTTTGTCTCTGACTTCATGTTTCACACACCCAATGGCGTATCTGACTTCCTGCATAACACTCCCCCTGTTGTCAATGACTTCATTTGTAACACTTCCCTTGGTATCTCTTTGTGTGTAACACTCAAATTGATGTATCTGACTTTGTGTGTAAGACTCCACATGGAATCTCCAAATACGAGTGTAATACTCCCCTTAGCATCTCTGATTTCATTTGTATCAATCCCCCGGATGTCTCTTTGTGTTTAACACTGACCCTGGCATCTCTGACATCATGTGTAAAAATCCACGTGGCATTTCTGACTTCACATGTCACAATCCCAATTCTGTCTCTGACTTCCTGGGTCACAGTCCCCCTGGTGTCTCTGACTTCCTGTGTCACACACCTCCTGGTGTCTCTGACTTCATGTGAGTCACACTGCCTTTGGTGTCTGTGACTTCATGTGTCACACTCCCCATGTGGTCAATCACTTAGTGTTTAACACTCACTGTGGTGTTGCAGACCTCTTCTAAAACACTCCCCTGGCGTCTCTGACTTTGTGTGTAACATTCCCCGACATGTCTCTGACTTCGAGTGTCACAATCTACCTGCTGTCTCTGACTTCGCATGTCACACTCCCCATGGCGTCTCCAACTTCCTGCATAATACTCCCCCTGACGACTCTGAATTCATGTGTCACACACCACTGTGATGTCTCTGACTGGGTGCATAATACTTCCCCAGGCGTCTCTGACTTCATGTGTCACATTCCACATGGTGTGTCTGATTAATTTGTCACTGTCTCCCTGCCATCTCTGACTTCATGTGTCACACTCCCCCAGCATCTCAGACTTCATGTGTAACACTCCAACATATGTCTCTGCATTCGTATGTCACACACTGACTGGCATCCAGGACTGCATGTGTAACACTCACTGTGGCATCACTGACTTCGTTTGTCATGCTCTCCCTGGCATCTGGGACTTCTTGTGTCACACTCCCCCTTGCATCATGACCTCGTGTATAACAATCCCCAAGCAGTCTCTGACTTCGGGTGTCACACTCCACCTGGCTTCTCTGACTTCATGTGTCACACCAACATGATGACTCATGCTTCGTGTTTAAAACTCCACTTTTCTGTGCCATTGTGTATCACACACCGTCTGGCATCTCAGACTGCATGGTTAACATGCACCAGGGCATCTCTGAGTTCATGTTTCACAAATCATGTGATATTTCTGCTGTCGTTTTTAACATTCCACTGAGGCATCTTTCACTTCTTGTGTAACACACCAATGTGACGTCTCTTCTTTGAGCATAACACTCCCCCAGGCATCACTGACTTCACATGTATCACTCACAGTGGTGTCTCTGATTTCGGGCTTAACACTCTCCCTGGTGTCTCGGACTTGTGTGTAACACACCATCTTGTGTCTCTGCCTTCGTGTGTCACGTGCTGTCTGGCATCTTGGACTGTATTTGTTATACTCACCATGGCGTCTCTGACATTGTGTGTGACAATTCCCCTGCCATTTGTGACTTTGAGTGTAACGCTCACCATGGCACCTCTGAATTCATGTTTCACACTCCCCTTGGCATCTCTGACTTCGTGCATCTCACTCCCCCTGCTATCTGTAACTTCGTTTGTAACAGTCCCAATGGCATCTCTTTCTTGTTTAACACTCAACCAGCTGTCTCTGACTTCTTGGGTAACATTCACAGTGGCGTCTCTGACTTCGTGTGTAGCACTCCACCTGGCATCTCTGACTTCATGTTTCACACTCTCCATTGTGTCTCTGACATCTCGTATTACACCCTGCTGTCTATATCTTCATGTGTAATATTCCCATGGCTTCTCTGGCTTTATTTGTAACACTCCTCCAAGCGTCTCTGACAACTTGTGTGACATTCCTTGTGTTGTCTCTGACTTTATGTGTCACCCTTAACGTTTTGTCTCTGACTTCGTGTGTCACACACCCCATGTCATCTATGATGTCCTGTGTAACACTCCCCTTCGTGTCTATGACCATTTGTAATGCTTCTCCTGGTGTCTCTGATTTCGTGTATAACACTCAAATTTCTGTCTTGACTTTGTGTGTGAGACTCCACATGGCATCTGTGACTTTGAGTGTCACACTCCCCCTGGCATCTCTGACTTCATGTGTGGCACTAACACTGGCATCTCTGAGTTTGTTTATCACACACCTCCTGGCGTCTGTGACTGTGTTTCACACAAGCCTTGTCTTCTCTGACTTGGCGTGTAACACTCCCCCTGGTATTGTTGTTTTTGTGTATAACACACATCCAGTGCCTCTTTAACTTTGTGTGTCACACTTTCCCTGTCATCTCTGAATTCCTGTATCACTGACACCCTGGTGTCTTTGATTTTATGTGTAATACGCTCTCTCACATCTCTGACTTGGTGCTTCACAATCACCCTGTCTTCTCTGATTTCGTGTATCACACTGTACCTGGTATCTCTGACTCTGTGTGTAACACTACCCTTGTTGCCTCTGACTCCATGTGTAACACTTACCCATCATGTCTTTGACTTCATGTGTCACACTCTCTGTGGCATCTCTCACATTGTGTGTAACACTCCACCTAATGTCTCTGACTTCCTGCACAACACTCCCCCTGGCAGTCTTAATTCCTGTGTAACACACCTCTGTGGTGTCTCTGACCTCATGCATCAAACTCCCTCTGGTGTCTCTGAATTCATGGGTCACACTGTCCCAGGTGTCTCAGACTTCATGTTTAACACTCCACTTGTGTCTCTGCCTTTGTGTGTCACACCTTGCCTGGCATCACAGACTGTGTGTGTAACACTCACCAATGCTTTGCTGATTTCATTTGTAACACTCCCCCTGGTGTCTATGACTTCCTGTGTATTACCAAACCAGGCATCTCTGACTGGGTGTGTAACACACTCCCTCACGTCTCTGACTTCATGTGTAACAAACCACATCACCTTTCTGCCTTTTTGTGAAACACTCCCCCATGGTGTCTCTGAACATCGAGTGTAACACTCACCCAGGTGTCTTTGATTCATGTGTAATACTCCCTCTGTACTCTGTGACTTTGCCCAAACACGCCACCTGTCGTGCCTGACATTGTGTGTAACACTCTTCCTGGCTTCTCTGACTCATGTGTAACAAACCAAGTCTCCTTTCTGCCCTTCATGTGTGACACTCCATGGTGGCATCTCTGCTTTCGAGTGTAAGACTCATCGTGGTGTCTCTGACTTTGTGTGTCACACTCTAGATGTCTGTGTTATTGTTCCATACAATACCCTTGTCGTCACTGACATCATGTGTCACTCTCCCCATTGCATTTCTGTCTTCCTGTTTCACAATCCACCAGGCATCCCTGACTTAGTGTATCACAATCCCCGGCTTCTCTGACTTCGTTTTTAACACACCCCGTGGTGTAACTGACATCGTGTGCCACACTCTCCCTTTTGTCTCTGACAATGTGCTTCACACTCCTTCTGGTGTCTCTGACTTCGTGTGTAACACACCCCATTGCGTCTCAGAATTTGTGTTGAACAATCCACATGGTGTCTCTGAGATCATGTGTAATGCTCTCCTGACGTCTCTGACTTCATCTGTAACACTCCACCTGTTGTCTCTGACATCATATGTCAAAATCCTCTGGCATGTGTGACTTTGTGTGTCACAGTCCTTCTGGCATCTCTGACTTCGTATGTCACACTCCCCCTGGTGTCTGGGACTTCGTATCACACTCACCCTGGAATCATGAATTTGTGCCTAACCATCCCTCTGCCATCTTTGACTTCATGTGTCATGCTCTGCTTAGTGTCACTGACTTCATGTGTTACACACCCCATTGTGTCTCTGATTTCATGTGTCACACTCACCCTGTCTTCTCAGACTTATGTTTAACACTCCACCTTGTGTCTCCGCCTTTGTGTGTCACATGCTGCCTGTTATCTAGGGCTGCGTGTGTAACACTCATCGTGGCATTTCTGACTTCCTGTGTAACAAACAACATGACATTTCTGCCTTCGTGTGCAACACTCCCCCATGGCATCTCTTACTTCAAGTGCAACACTCCCCATGGCATCTCTGACTTCATGAGTAGGACTCCATGAGGCATCTTGGATTTTGTTTGGTACACATCCACTGATGTCTCAGACTTCATGTGTCACACTCCACCTGGTATCTTTGACTGTGTGTGTCATGCTTAAGCTGGTGTCTCAAACTTTGTTAGTAATACCCATGTTGTGTTTCTGCCTTGGTGTGTCACATGCTGCCTAGCATCTCAAACTGCGTGTCTAACACTAACCATGATATCCCTGATTTTGTTTGTAACTCTCCCTCTGGTGTCTATGATTTCCTGTGTAACACCATACACGGCGTCTCTGACTGGGTGTGTAACAGCCCCCCTGGCATCTCTGACTTCCTTCTTAACAGTGCCCCTGGTCTTTCTGACTTTGTGCATAACACATCCCACAGCATCTCTGACTTTATCCATAACACACCCCCATGGTGTCTCTGAGTTCATGCATAACACTCCCCACAGTGTGTCTGACTTTGTGTGTCACACTCTGCCTTGCATCCTTGTCTTCATGTATCACACATCCCCTGGTGTTTATTCTTGTGTAACACACCCAGTGGCCTTTCTGACTTCACCTGTCACACTCTCCCTTATGTCTTTGAGTTGATGAGTCAATCTGCCCCTCCTGTCTATAACTTCGTGTGTAACACACATTGTGCTGTCTCTGACTTTGTGTGTCACGCTTGCCCTGGCATCTCTGTCTTCATGTATCACATTACCCCTGGTGTCATGAACTTCAAGTGTAACACATCACATGGCGTTTCTGACTCCATGTGTAATACTCCCCCTGGTGTCTCTGACTTTGTGTGTAGGACTCCTCTTGGCATCTCTGACTTCTGGAGTCCCTCCCCATGCCATGTCTGACTTCATCTGTAACTCCCAATGTGACATCTCTGACTTTGTGTATAATTCTCCTACATGGTGTCTCTGAATTCGTGTATCATACTCCCCATGTCCTCTCTGACTTTGTGTGTCACACTCCTCCTGGAGTTTCTGACTTCCTGCCTAATACTGGCCCTGGCATCTCAGAGTTCATGCATCACATTTCCCTTGTCATCTCTGAGTCTTTGTTTAATATTCCCAGTGGCAACTCTGACTTCATGTGGCACACTCCACCTGTCATTTCTGAATTTTTCTGTCTCTCACACACTGGTGTCTCTGACTTCTTGTCTAACACTGCCCCTGGTTTTCCTGACTTTGTGGGTCACACTTCCCCTGGCATCTGAGACTTTGTGTTTCATAGATCCCTTGTTTTCTCTGAATTTGTGCATGACACTCCCCCTGTCATCTCCTACATCTTGTGTCAAACTCCAACTGGCATCTCTGACTTCTTGTGTAACATTCCCTCTGGAATCTCTGATTTCATGTGTCACACTCCCCCCAGCGTCTCTGACTTTATTTGTAACACACCTGGTGTCATCTCTGAGTTCGTGTGTCACACTCCTGCTCATGTCTCTGAGTTTGTGCATCACACTCCCCATATTGTCTGTGTCTTCATTTGTTACAATCACCATAGCATCTCTGACTTTGTGTGTAAAACACACCCAGCTGTCTATGACTTCCTGTGTAACACTATGCCTAGTGTTGATGACTTTGTGTCACACTCACCCGGGCATCTCATATTTCGTGTATAACACTCCCTGTGACATCTCTGTTTTTGTGTGTCACACTGTGCTTGTCATCCCTGACTTCATGTATCACAGTCCTTCTTTCCTCTTGACTTAATTGTAACACACACGGTGGCATCTCTGACTTCATGTTTCACACTGTCCCTCATGTTCTGAGTTCGTGCATCACACTCCCAGTATCATCTATGAATTTGTGTGTTGCACTGCAACTTGGGTCTCTGACTTCTTGTTTCAAACACCCCCCAGCAGATGAGACTTCATCTGTCACACTCCCCATGTCATTGCAGACCGTGTGTGCAACACACAACATGGTGTTTCTGACGCTATGCGTAACACAGTCCCCTAGTGTCTCTGACTTCATGTGTAACACTCCCCCTGGTGTATCTGAGTTCATGTGTCACAATCTCCCTAGTGTTTCAGACTTCCTGTGCAACATTCACCATGGTGTCTCTGACTTTGTGCATAACACTTGCCTTTGGCATGTCTGATATCATGTGTTAGACAGTCCATGATGTCTCTCACTTCCTGTGTAACATTACCCCTGATTATTCTGACTGCATGTGTCAAGCATCCCCTGGCATCTCAGAATTCGTTTGCAACTACCCCTCTTGTGTCTCTGAGTCCATGTGAATCACTCCCATTGGCATCTCAGACATCATGTGTAAAACTCCACCTGGCATCTCTGACTTTGTGTGTCACACTCCCGATGGCATCTTAGACTTCTTGTATAACATTCCCCATGGCATCTCTGACTTTGTGTGTGACAGTCTTCCTGGTGTCTCTGACTTTGTGTATCAACATCCCCTTGGCACTTCTAACTTCTTGTGTTACATACCTGGTGGCACCTCTGAATTCGTGTGTCACAGTCACACTGGCATCTCTGATGTCATGTGTAACACTCCAAGTGACCTCTCTGACATCATGTGTAACATGCCCTCTGGCATCTCTGGCTCCGTGCGTAACCCTCCCCCTGGTGTCTATGATTTAATATGTAACACTACACGTGGCATCTCTGTTTTCGTGTGTCAACATCCCTGTGGTGTTTCTGACTTCTTTTGCCATAGTCCCCCTGGTGTCTCTGACTTTGTGTATCACACTCCTGGTCATGTCACTGCCTTCTTGCCTAACACTCTGCCTTGTGTCTATGACATTGTAAACACTCCCCCATGGTTTCTCTGAATTCGTGTGTCACACTACACCTGGCTTGTCCAATGTAGCATGTAATACTCACCTTGACATATCTGGCTTCATGTGTCATGACACACATGGCACCTTTAACTTTGTGTTTGACACTCCCTCTGGCATCTCTGACTTCATGTGTTACACTCCCCATTGTGTCTGTGAGTTCGTGCATCACACTCCCCATGTCATATCTGACGTCTGTCACACTCCACTTGGCAACTCTGACTTTCTGTGTTACAATTTTTCTGAAGTGACCGGCTTCATCTGTCACACACACCCAGTGTCTGTGACTTCTTGTGTCATACTCCCCCTGAAATCTGTGATGTCATTTACAAAAATCCCTGTGCCATCTCTGAATTCGTGTGTCCCACTCTGCCTGGCATTCCTGACTTCATGTATCACAATCCCCATGGTGTCTCTGATTTTCTGTGTAACTCATCTCATGGCATCCCTGACTTTGTGTATCACTCTCATCCTGGTGTCCCTGACTTCATGTGTAACACACCTCATGGAGTCTCTGACTTCATGTATCACACTCACCATATATCTCTCAGTTTGTGCATCACACCTCCCATGTCCTATCCGATCTTTGAGTGTCAACCTACATGTTTGGTCTCTGACTTCGTGTGTCAAACACCCCATGGCATCTCTGACTTCGTGTGTCACACACTACCTGTCATCTCTGACTTCCTATGTCACACTCCCATTGGCGTCTCTGACTTCACGTGTCACTCTCCCTCTGTTATCTTTTCCTTCATGTGTCACACCTCACCTGGTCTCTTTGACTTCTTTTGTAACATTCCCCCTGGCATCACAGAATTCATGTCTAACCATCCCTGTGGTGTCTCTGACTTCGTGTGTCACACTCTGCCTGGCATCCCTGGCTTCGTGTATCACAATACCACTGGCATTTCTGACCTCATGTAAAACACACATGGTGGCATCTCTGAATTCGTGTGACACACTGCCACTCATGTCTCTGATTTCCAGTGTCACACTCCCATTGTCATCTATAACTTCCTGTCTAACACTCTCCATGGCATGTCTGACTATGTGTAACACTCCTTGTGGTGTTTCTGATTTTGAGGTTCACAACAGATCTTTCGTTTCTGATTTCATTTGTCACAGTATGCCTAGTGTCTCTGACATCCTGTGCAACACCACCCATCATGGCATCTCTGATTTCGTCTGTCATACTCCGAATATCGCTTCTGACTTCATGTGTAACACACCCAGTGGCATCTCCGACTTCATGTGTCACACTGCCCCTTGGGCCACTGAGTTCATGCATCACACTCCTGCTGTCATCTCTGACTTCGTTTGACACACTGCACTTTGCATGTCTGTATGCATGTGTCAAACTACATATGGCATCTCTGACTTGTGTGTCACACTACTCCTGGCATCATGGACTTTGTGTGTAACACACTATGTGGAGTTTATGACTTTGTGTGTAACAATCTGCCTTGCATCTATGATTTCATGTGTAACACTCCACATGGCATTTCTTCCTTCATGTGTAACACTCCTCTGTGACATCTTGGACTTTGTGTGTAACAGTCCATGTGGCATCTCTGACTTTGTGTGTGACACTCCCCCTGGTGTCTCTGAATTCTTGTGTAACAATCCATGTGGCCTCTTGGACTTTGTGTGTTACCCCCTCTTGTATCTGAATTCATGTGCACAACTCAACATGGACTTCTGCCTTCGAGTGTGACACTGCCCCATGATGTCTCAGACTTCTTGTGTAACACTCACATTGGCTCTCTGATTCCATTTGTGACTGTATGCCTGGCCTCTCTGAGCTGGATTTAACACTCTATGTGGCATATCTGACTTCATGTGTCACAATCCACATGGCATCTCTAACTTCGTTTATCATACTCCCTCTAGTGTCTCTGACTTTGTGTGTAACACTCCCTCTGGCACCTCTGATTTCGTGTGTAATACTTCCCCTGGTGTCTTGAACTTTGTGTTTAACATTTCCCATTGCATCTCTGACTTTGTGTGTCACACACCCCGTGTCATCTCTGACTTCTTCTCTCACACATCCACTGATGTGTCTGACTTCTTGTGTAACAATATCCCTGGCATTTTTTACTTCATTTGTCACACTTCCCCTGGCTTCTGTGACTTTGTGTTTCACAATTCCCCTGTCCTCTCTGAATTCGTGCGTGACACTCTCCATGTCATCTCCTACATCTTTGTAACACTCTACCTGGCCTCTCTGGCTTCGTGTGTAACACTCCCCCAGGTATTACTGATTTCATGTGTAACAATCCTCCAGGCATCTCTGACTTCATGAGTCACAGGCTCCCTGGAGTCTCTCATGACATGTGTAACACTCCACCTTCCCTCTCTAACTTTATGTGTAACACTCCCCCTGGCATCTCTGTCTCTGTATCTAACACTCCCCCTAGTGTCTCTGACTTTGTATTTAACACCCGACTTGGCTACTCTGACTTCATCTAACAGTGCCCCTGCCATCTCTGACTTCATGTGTAACTCCCAACAGGGCGTATCTGACTTTGTGTGTTACTCTCCTATGTGGCATCATGTATTTGTATATCACACTTCTCATGTCATCTCTGACTTCATGTGTGGCCCTCCTCCTGTCATCTCTGCCTACGTGTGTAACAGTCCCTTAGGCATCACTGACTTCATGCATAACACACCCACACTATTATGTGACCATTAGACACGACAGGTGGTGTGTTACTGATGAAGTTACAGACTATAAGGGGAGTGTTACACATGAATCAGAGATACCTGGGGGAGTGTTACATTCAATGTCAGAGATGACACTGGGGAGTGTTACACACAAGGGCAAAAAGGTGACTTGGTTTGTTACACATGAAGTCAGAGATACCAGGGAGAGTCTTTCACACCCAGTCAGAGACACCAAGTGTGGTAATACACAGGAAGTCATAGACACCAGGGGAAGTGTTCAAACAAAATCAGAGATGCCTCAGTGAGTATTAACACATGCAGTTTGAGATGCCAAGCATTGTGTAACACACAAAGGCAGAGACATAAGTGGATTGTTAAACACAAAGCCCAAGACACCAGGTGCAATGTGACACATGAAGTCAGAGATGCCAGGGGGAATTTGATGCACAAATTCAGAGACACCATGGGGGAGTGTTACACAGGATGTCAGAGATGCCAGGGGGAGTGTTGCACAGGAAATAAGAGATGACAGGTGGAGTGTGACACACAATCTGAGAGACAACACAGGGAGTATGACATATGAAGTCAGAGAAACCATGGGGAAGTGTTACACATGGAATCAGAGACAAAAGAGGGAGTATTATATACAGAGTCAGAGACACAAGGTACAGTGTGATACAAAATCAGAGAATATAGGGGGTTTCTGATGCACCAAGTCAGAGACATGATTGAGTGTGTTGCACATGAAACCAAAGACACCATGGGGTTATTGATACACAAATTCGGAGACAACATGGGGAATGTGACACACAAAGTTAGAGAGGCACCAGGTGTGTGTTATGCACAAAAACAACAATACCAGGCAGGGTGTTATGCACCAAGTCACAGACAACAGGGGGAATATGAAACACAAAGTCACAGATGCCAGGGGCTGTGTGATACATGAAGTCAGAGATGCCAGTGGAAGGGTTATACACGAAGTCAGAGATGCCATTGGGAGTGTTACACATGAAGTTATAGACAGCAGGGGAATGTGACACACATACTCAGAGACACAAATGGGTGTATGACACAAGAAGACATAGACGCCATAGTGTAAGTTACACATGAAGTCATACATGCCAGGGGTATTGTGATACCAGAAGTCAGGGATGCCAGAGGGACTGAGACACAGGAATTCAGAGATGCCACTGGGAGTATTTCACATGAAGTCAGATACACAAAGTTGAGAGTGACACACAAAGTGACAGACTCCATGTGGAGTCTTACACAGGAAGTCAAGATGCCGGGGTAGTGTGACACACTAAGTCAGAGCTGCCAGGTGGACTTTTACACATGACATCAGAGATGCCAGGGGGAGTGTTACACTCAGAGACACAGGTGGATTCTTACAAAGTCTGATGCACCAGGGGTTGTGTGACACAGGAACTCCAAAACACCAGCAGTAGTATTACACAGGAACTCAGAAACACCAATGATAGTTAAACACAGGAAGTCAGAGACAACAAATTATATGTGACAGATGAAGTCAGAGACGTCACAGACAGTGTGACACACGAAGTCAGAGACGCCAGGAGAAATGTGACACAGAAAGTCAGAGGCGCCCTGGTGAGTGATAGTCTTGAAGTCAGAGATGCCAGGGGAAGTGTGAAACATGAAGTCAGACACCACACAGTGAGTGTTGCACTCAAAGTCAGAGATGCCCCATGGAAGTGTTACACACGAAGTCAGAGACAACAGGTTAAGTGTTACACATGAATTCAGAGATGACAGGGAGTGTGTGGCACACAAGTCAGAAACTCAATGTATAGTGTGCCACACAAAGTCAGAGATGACAGGGGCAGTGTGATGCATGAATTAAGAATCAAAATGGGGAGTGTGACACATAAGATATGAGTTGGCACTGGGTGTGTTGCACACAAAATCAGAGATGATAGGAGTATTGTGATACATGAAGAAAGGGATCCTAGGAGAAGCATTACACATGAAATCAGAGATACCATGGCAATTGTTACAAACGAAGTCATATACACCAGGGGGAGTGTTACACAGGAAGTCAGAGACACCATGGAGAAAGTTACAATGTCAGAGATGCATGGGGGAGTGTTACACATGAAGTCAGACACTTGTGGGAGCATTACACATGAAATTATATACAGCAGGGAAAGTGTGCTGCACAAAATCAGAGACACGATGGGGAGTGTGACACATGAAGTCAGAGACTAGAGGTAGATAGTTAAACACAAACTCAGAGTCACCACTGGGAGGGTTACAAATGAACTCAAAGATACCAGGGGGAGTGTGACACATGAATTCACAAACACCAGAGAAAGATTTACACATGAATTCAGAGACGACATGGGGTGTGTCACACAAGTCAGAGACGACAGGGGGAGTGTTACAAATGAAGTCAAAGAAACCAGGGGTAGAGTGACAAACAAAATCTGAGACAACAGGTGGTGTGTGACATATGAAGTCAGAGACACCTGGGGGTGTGTTACACAGGGACTTAGAGATGCAATGGGCAGAGTTACACACGAAGTCAAAGAGCCCATGGGGAGTATTACGCATGAAATAATTGACGTGATACAAGTGTTAAGAATGAATTCACAGACACGATGGGGATTATTGCACACAAATTCCGAGACTCCACAGGCGTGTGTTACACAGGGAATCAGAGAAGCCACATGCAGTGTTACCCATGATGTCATACATGACATGGGGAGTGTGACAAACTGAGAGAAGCCGGGGGAGAGTTACACCTTAGAGTTAAGATGTCAGGGATGACAGGTGGAGTGTTAAACACAAGGTGAGATTCACAGGAGGGAGTGTGACACTTGCATTCAGAGACACCACAGAGAAGGGTTACACACAGAGTCAGAGATGGCCAGGGGGGCTGTTACATGTGAATCAGAGATGCCATGAGGAGTGTTACATACAGAATCAGAGACACAAGGAGGGTGTCACAAATGAAATTAGAGAAGACAGAGGTATTGTGACTCATGAAGTCAGAGATGTGAGGGGGAGTGTTGCACATGAAATAAATACACAAGTGGTTTAGTGACACACGAAGTCAGAGACACCATGTGGAGTGGACACAAGAGGTCAGAGACAACAGGAAGAGTGTTACACACGGAGCTAGTGAGGCCAGGGGTAGTGTTATACAGGGAGGCAAAGAGGGACGTGGAGTGTTACACATGATGTCAGAGACTCCAGGGGGAGTGTGACAAACAAAGTCAGTGTCACCAGTGGGAGTGTTACACATGAAGTCATTGATGCCTGAGAATTTGTTACACACAAATTCAAGGATGCCACATGGGAGTATTCCACATGAAGTCAAAGACATCAGGAGGAATGTTATGTATGATGTCAGAGATACCAGGGGGTTGTTTTGCAGGAAATCAGAGACTCCAAGGGGAGTGTGACACATGAAGCCAGAAATGACATGGGGAGTGTGATAAATGAATTCAGAGATGCCATGTAGGAGAGCTACCCAGGAAGTCAGAGACCGCACAATGGGAGTTACACATGAAGACAGACGTGGCAGGGGGAGTGTTACACGAAGTCAGAGACACCAAGTGGAGTCTTACACATGAGGTCAGAGATGCAGGGGGAGTATTAGACACGAAGTCAGAGACACCAGGCAGAGTGTTACACACCCAGCCAGAAAGGTCAGGTGGAGTGTTACAGAAGTCAGAGAGGGCATGTGGAATATTACACATGATGTCAGAGACTCAAGGGCAACTGTGACACACAAAGTCAGAGACACCAGGGAAGTGTTACACATGAAGTCAGAGATACCACAAGGAGTGTGACACTCGAATTCAGAGACACAACAGGTAGTGTGACACACGAAATAAAAGATGTCAGTGTGAGTGTCACACAAGAATTCTGAGAATCCACAGGGCAGTGTTACACTCAAAATCAAAAATGCGACCTTGAATATTTCACATGAAGTCAAAGACATCTAGGAGTGTGTACCACCCGACGTCCAAGATGACACGTGGAGTGTTACACAAGAAGTCACAGTCACCAGGGGAAGTGTTACACACAAAGACAGAGACAACAGTGAGAGCGTTAGACACGAAGTCCCAGATGCCACTGGGGAGTGTTACACATGAAGTCAGAGATGCCAGGCGGATTGTGAATCACAAAGTCAGAGACACCATAGTGAGTGTTAAAATCGAAGGCAAAGATGTCAGGGGTAGTGTGACACACGAAATCAGAGACGCCAATGAGAGTGTTACAAAAGAAGTCTGAGATTCCATGGGGGAGTGTTATTTTCGAAAGCAGAAAGTCCAGGTTGGGTGTTACACATGAAGGTGGAGACACCAGGTGGGGGTGCACCACATGAAGTCCAAGATGCCATGTGGAGTGCTGCACACGAAGTGAGAGACACCAGGGATTGTGTTACACATGGAGTCAGAAACACCACATGGTGTGTTACACACGAAGTAAGAATTCCAGGGGGAGTGTGACACACGGATTCAGAGATCCAAGTTGCAGTGTGACAACTGATGTCAGAGACAACAGGGAGAGTGTTCTTCACGAAGGCAGAAAGGTTATGTGATTTGTTACACATGAAGTCAGACATAAGGGGGACTGTTACACACCCAGTCAGAAGCCAGGTGTGGTAATACGCAGGAAGTCATAGACATCAGGGGGAGTGTTACAAATGAAATCAGAGATGACTCAGTGACTGTTACACACGCAGTCTGAGGTGCCAGGCAACATGTGACACACAAAGGCTGAGACACAATGTGGAGTTACACAAGAAGTCCAAGATTCCAGGGGGAGTGTGACACACAAATTCAGAGACGAGAGGAGGAGTGTGATACATGATGTCAGAGATGCCACAGAGTGTGTTACACATGAAGTCAGAGACACCAGGGGGCGTGTTGCTCACAACATGAGATATGCCATAGGGAGTGTGACACATGAAGTCATAGACACCATGGAAAAATGTTACACACAGAGTAAGAGACAAAATGGGGGGTGTTACACACAGAGTCAGAGACACCAGGTTGAGTGTGACACAAGAAATCAGAGAAGACAGGGGGATTATGATGCACCAAGTCAGAGATACGAATGGAGTATTACACAAGACCCCATGGGGTTAGTGATACTCAAATTCAGAGATGACTGGGAGAGTGTGACACATGAATTTAGAGAGGCACTGGATGTGTGTTATGCACAAAAACAATGATACCATGGGTAGTGTTATTCAACAATTCAGAGATGACTGGGGGAGTTTGAATCATGGAATCACAGATGCCAGGGGGTGTGTGATACATGATGTCAGAGATGCTATTGGGATTGTTACACATGAAGGTACAGAGGGCAGTTGGAGTGTGATACACATACTCAGAGACACAAATGGGAGTGTGACACATGAAGTCATAGACACCATTGGGTGAGATACACACAAAGTCATACACACCATGGGTAGTGTGATACAGGAAGATAGGGATGCCAGGCAGAGTATGATACATGTATTCAGAGATGACACTGGGAGTGTTGCAAAGGAATTCAGACACACCAGGTTGAGTGACACACAAATTCAGAGTCATCATGTGGAGTGTGACACAGGAAGTCAGAGCCACCAGGTGGAGGTTTACACACGACATCAGAGGTGACAGGGAGAGTGTTACACACTAACTCAGAGACACAAAGTAAATTGTAACAAACGAAGTCTGAGGCACCAGGGAGTGTGTGACATACAAAGTCTGAAACACAAAGGATAGTGTTACACAGGAAATCAGAAACTTCAGGAGTAGTGATACACAGGAAGTCACAGACAGCAGGGTTTTTGTGACAAATGAAGTCAGAGATGCCACAGGCAGAGTGACACATGAAGTTAGAGATACCAGGGCAAATGTGACACACGAAGTCAGAGGCACCATTGTGAGTGTTACACTTGAAGTCAGAGATGCCACAGGAAGTGTGACATGTGAAGTCAGAGACGCCATGGTGAGTGTTACACTCGAAGTCAGAGATAATAGGAGGCAGTCTGACACACGAAATCAGAGTGGCCACGGGGAATGTTACACTCATATTCAGAGACATCAGGGGGACTGTTAGACACGAAGTCAGACACACCATAGGGCTATGTTAGGCACTAAGTCAAAGACAAAGGGGGAGTGCTATTCAGGCAGTCAGAAAGGCCACAGCAAGGGTGACACACAAAGTAGAGATGACAAGGGGAGTTTTACACACAAAGTCAGAGACAACAGGGAGAGTGTGCCACACGAAGTCAGAGACCCAATATGCAGTGTGTCACACGATGTCAGAGACAACAGGGAGAGTGTTATGAACAAACTAAGAGACAAAATGGGAGTGTGACACACGCAGTAAGAGATGAAGCTGATGTGTTGCACACGAAGTCAGAGACAACAGTGGTAGTGTGATATACGAAGCCAGAGATGCCAGGTGGAGTGTAACACGTAAAGTCAGAAATGACTGGTCATTTGTGATACTTGATGTCAGATACACCACAGGGAATATTACAACCAAAGTCCAAGATGAAAGAGGGAGTGTTACACAAGAAGTCCGAGACTCCATTTGGAGTGTTACAAACGAAATTATAGACGTCAGGGGGAGTGTGATTCATGAACTCAGAGACACCAGAGCAAGTCTGACACACGAAATCAGAGACGCCAGTGTGAGTGTTATACAAGAAGTCTGAGACAGGATGGGAGAGTGTTACACTTGACGAAAGAAAGGACACATGGTGTGTTACACATGAAGTCAGAGACACCAGGGGTGTGTAATACACAATGTCTGAGATGCCAGGGGGAGTGTTACACACCAAATCAGAGACATCAGTTGAAATATGAGATGAATTCATAGACAACATAGGGAATGTTATGCACGAAGTCAAAGGTTACAGGGAGAGTGTAAAACACAAAGTCACACACACAATGGTGAGAGTGAAACAAAGTCAGAGACCATAGATGAAGTGTGAAACACAAAGTCAGAGACACCATGGGAATTATGACACAAGAAGTCAGAGTCACCAGGGGTAGAGTTACACACAAAGTCAGAGATGCAACTGTGAGTGTTACACTCAAAGTCAGAGACACCATGAGGAGTTTGACCCACAAAATCAGAGTCAGCAGGGTGAGTGTTACAAAAGAAGTTCAAGAGGACAAGGGGGTGTGTTACACTTGAAGGTAGAAATGCCATGTGGACTGTTACAAATGAAGTCAGAGATGGCAAGGGGAGTATAGCACATAAACTCAGAGATGCCACATGGAGTGTTACACATGAAGTCAGAGACAACAGGGAGGGTGTTACACATGGAGTCAGAAATGCAGCATGGTGTCTTACACATGAAGTCCACTAGACAAAGGGGAGCGTGACACTCGAAGTCAGAGATGCCACGGGGAATTTGACACACGAAGTCAGAGATGCCAGGCAGATTGTGACACTGGAAGTGAAAGACACAACAGTGAGTGTTACAATCGAAGTCAGAGAATCCATGGGTAGTGTGACACTCTAAGTCAGAGACACCAAGTGAAGTGTTCCACAATTAGAGACACCAGAGGGAGTATTACACACGGAGTTAGAGACCCAGGGAGAGTGTTATAAACCAAGACAGAGAGGCCATGTGGAGTGTTACACATGAAGCCAGAGATGCCATGAGGAGTGTTACGCCCAAAATCTGAAACATTAAGGGGAAAGTCATGCAAGTCAGAAATCCCAGGGCTAGTGTTACACAGGAAGTCAGAGAAATCAGGGAGTGTGTGAAACACAAAGTCAGAGATACCACAGGGATCATGACACACGAGTCAGAGAAAACACAATATTACATTCAAAGTTAGAGAATTCAGGGGGTAGTGTGACAATAAATCAGAGATGCCAATGTGTGTGTTACACAAGAAGCCTGACAATCCACAGGGTAGTGTTACACTGGATGGCAGGAATGGCACATTGAGTGTTACACGTGAAGTCAGAGAAACAAGGGGGACAGTGAAAAACCAAGTCTGAGACTCCACATGGAGTGTTACACACGAATTCCGAGATGCCAGGCAGAGTGATACACACGGAATCAGATAAGCCACATGGTGTGTTACACACAAAGTATGAGGCGGCATGGGCAAGTGTCACACATGTATGCAGAAACACCATGTGGAGTGTTCAAAATGTAGTCAGAGATGCCAAGGGGAGTGATACACATGACGTCACAGACACCACGTGGAGTGTAACACACGAACTCAAAGACACTAGGGGGAGTGTTAAGAATGAAGTCAGAGACGCCAGGTGCAGCATTACACATGAAGTCCTTGATGCCACAGGGATTGTGACACACGAAGTCAGAGACCCAGGGCTGTGTGACACATAAAGTCACAGAAAACATGAGGAGTGTTTTGCACAAAGTCAGAGAGGAAAGAGGAGTGCATCACACCAAATCAGAGACCCCACAGAAGAGAGTTACACAGGAAGTCAGAGATGCCACATTGGAAGTTACACATGAAGTCAGTCATGGCAGGGTGAGTGTTACATGAAGTCGGAGATGTCAAGTGGAGTGTTACAAATGAAGTCAGATACACCATGAAGAGTGTACACTCGACCTCAGACACTACAGGGGGATTGTGATGCACAAAGTCAGAGACACCAAGGGGAGTGTTATGCATGAAGTCTGTGATGCCTGGGGGAATGTTATGCACGAAGTCAGAGACACAACAGAGGAGTGTGACACAGGAAGTCAGACATGCCATGAGGTTTGTGATACATGAAGTCAGAGATGCCAGGGGTAGTATTACACAGAAAGAGAGAGACACCAGGGTGTATGTGACAGATGAACTCAGAGATGCTATGGGGAGTGTGACACATAAAGTCAGAGACAGAATTGGAAGAGTGACACATGAAGAAGGAGGCACCATGGGGAGTGTTACACATCCAATCAGAGAATCTAAGCATAGTGTGAAACAAGAAGTTAGGGATGCCAGGCAGAGTATGACACGAAGACAGAGACAACGTGGTGAGTGTTACATACAAAGTCAAAGATACCATGTGGAGTGTTAAACAAGAAGTCTGTGACACAAGGCAGACAAAACACAATGTCAGAGAGAACATGGGGAGGGTTACACACGAAATCAGAGACACCATGGGGGAGTGTTACCCACAAATGAAGAAACGTCACATGGAGTGTTACACACGATGTACACCAGGGAGAGTTTTATGCACAATGTCAGATACAACAGGGTGAGTGTTACACACGAAGGCAGAGACACCACGTGGAGTGTGACACAAAGTCAGAGACCCCAACTGTAGTGTTACAAATGAAGGCAGAGACACAAGAAGGATTGTTACACGTGGAGTCAGAGACCAAAGGGCAGTGTTACAGACAAAGTCAGAGAGGCCATGTGGAGTGTTACAAAGACAGAGACGCCACAGGAATTGTGACCCATGATGGGAGAGACAACAGGTCGTGTGTGACACTTGAAGTCAGAGACACCCTGGGGAATGTTACACATGAAATCAGAGACATCTGGGAGAGTGCTATAGACAAAGTCAGAGATGCCAGTGGGAGTATTACACGGGAAGTTATAAACGGCTGGGGGATTGTGACACACAAAGTCAGAGACACCAGGGCGAGTGTGACACACGAGGTCAGAGACTCCAAGGGCTGTGCTACAGAAGAAGTAAGAGATGCAAGGGGGAATGAGATACACGATGTCAGGGATGCCATCAGAGTGTGTCACATGAAGTCAGACATGGCACAGGGATTGTTATACATGAAGTCATGATGTCAGTGTGAGTGTGACACATGAAGTCAGAGACGCCAGGTGCAGTGTTACTGACAAAGTTAGAGAAGCCAGGGGTGTGTTACACACAAACTCAGTGACACCAGATGGAATGTTAGACGTGAAGTCAGAGACGCCACGGGTAATGTGACACACAAAGTCAGAGACAATATGAGAAGTGTGACACACAAAGTCAAGAGATGCCATGTGGTTTGTTAAACATGAAATGAGACAGGAGGGGGAGTGTTATACATGAAGTTAGGGATGCCAGGCTAAGTGTGACACACAAAGTCAGAGACGCTATAGGGAGTGTTGCACACAAAGTAAGAGACACAAGGGAGAGTTTGACACATGATGTAAATGATGCCAAGTGGACTGTGACACGCAAAATCGGTGATGTCATGGTGAGTGTTACACATTAAGTCGGAGATGCCTGGGGGGTGTGTGACATCCAAAGTCCGAGATGCCATTGGATGTGTGACGACACACGAGTTCAGATTTGCCAAGTGTAGTGTTGCACACAAAGGCAGAGACAGCAGGAGGAGTGGGACACACAAAGTCAGAGATGCCACAGGGAAACTTACAGAAATTCAGAGAAACCAGGGGGATTGTTAAACACAAAGAGCTTCCAGTGGGAGCATTACACAAGAAGTCAGAGATGCCAGGGGTAGAGTGACACATGAAGTCAGAGGCTTGATGGGGAGTGTGACACATGAAGTCAGAGATGCCAAGTGTAGTGTTACACATGCAGTGAAACAAGAGGGAGTGTTACAGAAGATGTCAGAGATTCCACAGGGAGTTTGACACACAAAGTAAGAGACAAGAAATCGTGTGTGACATCCAAAGTCAGAACTACCACGAGGAATGTTACATATGAAGCCAAAAATGCCAGGGTGAGTGTTATACAAGAATTCCAAGACTCCAGTGGGAGTGTGACACATGGAGTTGCAGGTGGCAGAGAGAGTGTGATGCATGAACTCACAGACACCAGGGGGAGTGTGACACACAAAGTCACAGATGCCAGGAGGAGTAACACATGAAGTCAGAGATGCCACAGAGATTGTGACACACTAAGAGACACCAGGTGGATTGTTACACAGGAAGTCTGAGATGACAGGGGGAGTGTGACACACGAAGTCAGAGATGCCTGGTTGACTGTTATACATGAAGTCCAAGATGCAATGGGGAGTGTTATGTACAGAGTCAGAGACACCACGGGGAGTGTTATGGAGGAAGTCAGTGATGCCACAGTATGTGTGAACTATGAAGTCAGAGATGCCAGACAGTATTTGACACAGGAATTCAGAGACCCAAGTTGAAGGGTGCCACAGGAATTCAGAAATGGCGGTGGGAGTGTGATGCACAAACTCAGAAACACAATGTGGCATGTGACACATGATGTCAGAGATGCCACTGGGTGTGTTACACATGAAGTCAGAGACGACAGGGGTAGTGTGGTACACAAAGTCAGGGATGCCAGGCAGAATATTACACACGAAGTCAGCGATGCCAGGTGGAGTGTTACAGAGGAAGTCAAAGATGAAAGGGGTGTGTTACACAATCTCAGAGAACCAGGTGGGTTGTTACACACGAAGTCTGAAACAACAGGGGGAGTGTGACACACGAAGACAGAAACGCCAGAGTTAGTGTTGCACAGAAAGTGAGAGATATCAGTGTGTGTGTGACAGAAGTCAGAGACAACATGGGGAGTGTGACAAAGTCATCAATGCCAAGGGAAGCGTGACACATGATGTCAGAGTTGCCAGTGGGATTGTTATACACGAAATCTGAGATGCTATTGGGAGTGTAACACACGAAGTTATAGACGGCAGAGGAAGTGTGATGCACCTACTCAGAGGAACAAGGGACAGTGTGATACATGAAGTCAGAGGCCCCACAGGTCGTGTTACAGATGAAGACACACATTATATGGGGAGTACAATGCATGAATCAGCGACACCAGGCAAAGTGTGACATACGAAGTCAGAGATGCTACTGGGAGTATTGCATATGATGTCAGAGAAGACAGGGGGACTGTGACACTCACAGTCAGAGATGCCAGGTGGAGTTTTACACATTATGTCAGAGATGCCAGTGGGAGTATTTAACACAAACTCAGAGACACAATTGGGATGGTTACACACGAAGTCTGAGATGCCACAGGGAAACTTACATGTGAAGTCAGAAACATGAGGGGGAATGTTATACATGATTTCAGACATGACATGTGGAGTGCTATGGAAGAAGTCAGAAACTACAAGGGGAGTGTTACACATGAATCAGCGACACAAGGGTAAGTGTTACACCTGAAGTCAGAGATGCCACAGGGGAGTGTTACACACAAAGACAGAAAGGTCAAGTGGGTTTTTACATATGATTTCAGAAATGCCAGGGGAAGTGTTACACACCCAATCAGAGACTCTAGGTGTAGTAACACAAGAAGTAATAGAACCCAGGGGGAGTGTTACAAATGAAATCAGAGATGCCTTGGTGAGTTTTATGAACACAGTGAGAGATGTCAGGCAGTTTGTGAAACACAAAGGCAGAGACACAACATGAAGTGTTAAACACAAAATTTGAGACACATGGTCAGTGTGTCACATGAAGTCAGAGACATCACGGGGATTGTGACACACAAAGTCAAAGATGTCACATGGATGTGTTACACACGATATCAGAGATGCCAGGAGGAGTGCTGCACAAGAAGTCAGAGGTGAAAGGTGGAGTGTTACACACAATGGGAGAGATGCCACAGGTAGTGTGACACACAAAGTCAGAGACACCATGGGGATGTGTTACATGTGGAGTCAGAGATGACAGGGGGAGTGTTACACACAGAGTCAGAGACACGAGGTAGAGTCTTATACATGTGAAATCAGAGAAGACAAGGGGATTGTGATGCATGAATTCAGAGACGTAAGTGTGAGTATTACACATAGTCAGTGACATCCATGGGTTAGTGATACACAAATTCTGAAATGACATGGAGACTGTAATACATGAAGTTAGAGAGGCACTGGATGTGTGTTATGCATGAAAACAACAACACCAAGGGAAGTGTTATGCACCAAGTCAGAGATGACAGGCAGAGTGTGAAACATGAAGTCACAGACACAACTGGGTGTATAATACACAAAGTCAGAGATGCCAGTTTGTTATATAAGAAGTAAGAGACACCATTGGGTGGGTTACACAAGAAGTTATGGATGGGAGAGTGAGTGTGATGCACATACTGAGAGACGCAAGTGGCAGTATGTCACAGGAAGTCATAGATTTCATGGAGTGATTTACACACAAAGTCATGCATGCTAGAGGTAGTGTGATACAGGTAGTCAGGGATACCAGGTGGAGTGTAACACATGAATTCAGATACACCATGGGAAGTGTTGCACATGATATCATATACGCTATTTTGTGTGACACATGAAGTCACAGACACAATGAGGAGTGTGACACATGAATTCAGAGCTGCCAGGTGGAGTTTTGCACACAATATCAAGATACCAGGGAGAGTGTTACACACGAACTCAGAGACAGAAGATGGATTGTTACAAATGAAGTCTGAAGCACCAGGGTTGTGTGGCACATGAAGTGAGAAACAACCAGGACAGAGTGGCACACGATTTCAGAGACTGCCTGGGTTGTGTGAAACATGATGTCAGAGAAGTCATAAACGCAAGGGTGAGTGTGACAGAGGAAGTCTGAGATGCCCAATGGATTTTGACACACGAAGTCAGAAACACCAGGGGGAGTGTTAACAATGATGTCAGAGAAGACGGGTGGAGTGTTACGGGCAAAGTCACAGACTACAGGGTGAGTGTTACACAAGAATCAGAGACACCAAGGTGATTGTTACACAGGAAGTCAGAGATGCCACAGGGAGTGTTACAGTCAAAGTCAGAGATGCACGTGGGTGTGTTATACAAGAAGCCAGAAATGTCATATGATTTGTGACACATGAAGTCAGAGACACCAGGGAGAGTGTTACAAACCCAGTTGAAATGCCACTTGCGGTCTTATACAGGAAGGGATACACACGAAAGGGTGTTTTAGAAAGAAAATCACACATACCCAGTCAAAGATGTGGGGCACTGTGTGACATACAAAGGGAGAGACCCAAAGTGGAGGGTTACATATGAAATCCAAGTCACCAGGGGTAGTGTTACACACGAAGTCAGATGCCATAGAGTAGTGTTAAACATGAAGTCAGAGATGCAATGGGGAGTGTTTCGCATCAAGTCAGAGACACTAGTGGGAGTGTTACACAAGAGGTCAAAGACTTAGGGGGAGAGTGACACACGAATTCAGAGATGACAAGTCACATGATTCAGAGATGCTAGTGTGAGTGTTACACACAAAGTGATAGATGGCAGGGGGAGTGTGTCACACGAACTCAGAGACACCAGAGGGAGAGTGGCACATGAAGGCAGAAATGCCAGGGTCCTTTTACACATGATGTCAATCATGTCAGCGGGAGTGTCACACATGAAGTGAAAGACACCTGGGGAGTGTTATACAAGAATTCAAAGACACCCCAGAGAGAGTGACACATGATTTCAGAGACGACCTGGGTTCTGTGAGACACAAAGTCAGAGAAGCCAAGGGGGAGACATACGCACGAAGTCAAAGACACACAAGGGAGAGTGACATGTGAGATCTGTGATGACATGGGGTTTGTGACACACAAAGTCAGAGATGACACAAGAAATCAGGCCACTGGGAAGGTTACGAATGACGTCAGAGAAAACAAAGGGACTGTTAAACATGAAGTCAGTCCACAGGGAGCCTTAGGTGTGCAGACAAAGACACAAGGGGGAGTATTCCTCAAGCAGTCAGAGAGGCCCCATCAAGTGTGACACAAGAAGTCAGAGACACCACCGGGAATGTTAAAGGTTTCAGAGACGCCTTGAGTAGTATGACACCCGATGTCCGAGACTACAGGAAGAGTGCTAAACATGAAGGGAGAGATGCCAGGGGGATTGTTACAAGCAAAGTCAAAGACCCCAGGGGGAGTGTGATGCACAAATTTCAAGACATAGCATGGAGTGTTATACACGAAGTCAAAGACACCAGGGAGAGAGGAGTGCACAAAGTCAGAGACAAAATGGGGTGTGTGGTACATGAAGTCAGAGACACCAGGGCAGTGTTAAACACGAAGTCAGAGACAGACAGCAAGTGTCTCTGACTTTGTGTCACAGTCCACCTGGCATCTCTAACTTTTTGTTTCCCGTTACCTCTATCGTCTTGGACTTTGTGTGTAACACACACCGTGGCACCTTTGACTTCTCATGTCACTCTTCCCCTGACATCTCTGACTTCGTGTGTCACACTCCCCATGATGTCCCTCAGTTCATGTGTCACACACTCCCTGGTGTCTCTGACTTCCTGTCTAAGTCTCCCTCGGGTGTTTCTGACTTCATTTGTCACAATCCCACTGGGTTCTCAGATTTTCTGTGTGATACTGCCTGAGGCATCCTTGTCTTAGTGCGTCACACTCCCTGGCATCCCTGACTTCATGTGTCACACCCACCCTATCATCTCAGACTTCGTGTGTAACACACCCGTTGATGTCTCTGATGTTGTGTCTCACACAAGCCCTGGTATCTCTGAACTGGTGTGTCACAATCCCCATGGCAAGGAGGACTCATGTGTAACACTCCACGTGGCATCTCTGACTTAGTGTGTAACACTCCACTTGCTGTCTGATTCGTGTTTCACACACCCCATGTTGTCTCTGAATTCATGCACCCCTCTTTCACTGGTGTCTTTGACATCATACGTAACTCTCCCCAGGGTCTCTTTGACTTCCTTTGTAACAATTGACCTGATGTCTCTGACTTCATGTTTAACACTCCCCCTGTAGTCCCTGACTTCGAGTGTCACACTTGCCCTGGTGTCTGTCACTTCATGCATCACACTGCCCCTCCCGTCTACAACTTCTTGTGTAGCACTCACAGTGGAATCTCTGACTATGTGTAACACTCACCCTGGTGTCTTTCAATTCATGCATGAGAATTCCCCTGCTATGTCTGGTATTGTGGGTAAAATGCCCCCAGTGGTGCTGACATCGTCTGTAAGACTCCATGTGATGTCTCTGACTTCATGTGTCATACCCCAAATGTCATCTCTGCCTTCATTTGTCACACTTGCTTTGGTGTCTCTGAGTTCCTGTGACTGACTCCCCCTGCTGTCTATAACTTCTTGTGTAACACTCACACTGGCATCTCTACCTTCATGTATAACACTGCCCCTGGTGTCCCTGATTTCATGTGCAACCTTCCCCTGGTTCTCTGATTTCGAGTTTCACATATGACCTGTTGTTTCTGAATTCATGTGTCATACTCCCCATATGTCTCTGACATCTTGCATAACATTCGCACTGGTGTCTCTGACTCAGTGCATAACACTCCCCTGGAGTCTCCGACTTCATGTGTAACACTACGCTGTGGCGTCTGACTTCGTGTGTAACACTCCCCCGACATCTCTGACTTCTTGTCTAACACTCTCACTAACGTCTCTGATTGCATGTGTCACACTCCCGCTGGTGACTCAGACTTTGTTTGTAATACTCCACATTGGATCTCTCCCTTTGTATGTCACACACTGCCTCACATCTTGGACTGTGTGTGTGACACTCACCATGGTATCTGTGATTTTGTTTCTAAAACTTCCTCTGGTTTGTATCTCTTCCTGTGTAACACCACAAGTGGCATCTCTCACTGGGTTTGTAACACTCCCCCTGGTGTCTCTGACTTGTCACAAGTCACTTGTCCCTGGTGTCACAAACCAAGTGACGTTTCTGGCTTTGTGTGTAATACACCCATGTGCTTCTCTGACTCCAATTGTAACACTCCCCATGCCATCTCTGACTTCCTGTATAACACTCAGCTTGGTTTCTCTGATTCGTGTGTAACACTTGCTTTTTAGTCCATGACTTCGCCTGGAACACTCCATCCATCTTCTCTGACATCTTTCTTAACACTCCCCCTGGTGTTTCTGACTTTGTGTGTCAAAATCCTTTGGGTTATCTCTGACTTCGTGTGTCACACTCACCCTGGCATATGTGACTTCGTGTGTCACACTCACCTTGACATCATGACTTCATGTATTATAGTAACTGTGCCATTTATGACTTTGTGTGAGCCACTCCACCCAGCATCCCTGACATCGTGTATCACACTCCCCCGGTGCCTCTGACTTCGTGTGTAATAATCACCCTGGCATCATTGACTTCATGTGTCACATCCCCCCATCACCTCTGACTTGTTGTGTGTCACTCCCAATGTCATAGGTGACTTCAGGATTCACACTTTCCCTGTTCTCTCTGACTTCATGTGTCACACTCCTTAGGAATATCTGAATTCGTGTGTCACACTCCACATTATGACTTTGAATTCATGTGTCCTTTGCTCTGTGGTGTCACAGACTTCATGTGTATCACTCCACATTGTGTTTCTTCCTTTGTGTGTAACACTCCCTGGTGTTGTCTCTGACTTCATGTGTAACATTCCCCAGGGCATCCTTGCCTTTGTGTGTCACACTCAGCCTGGCGTCTGTGACTTAGTGTGCCACAAACCCCTTGGCATCATGACTTCATGTATTATACTAACCATGCCATTTATAACTACGTGTGAGCCACTCAACCTATTGTCTCCTGAATTCTTGTATAACATTCCCTGTGGCATCTCTGACTTCATGTGTAAATCTCCCCCTGGTATCATAGATTTTGTGTGTCACATCTGCCCTGTCATCTCTAACTTGGTGTGTGTCACTCCCAATGGCATATGTGACTTTGTGTTTCACACTTCCCCTTTCATCTCTGATTTCATGTGTAACACTCCTTAGGAATATCTGAATTCGTGTGTCACACTCCACATTATGACTTTGAATTCATGTGTCTCTTGCTCTGTGGTGTCACAAACTTCATGTGTATCACTCCACATTGTGTTTCTTCCTTTGTGTGTAACACTCCCTGGTGCTGTCTCTGACTTCGTGTGTAACACTCCCCATGGCATCTCTGACTTTGTGTGTCACACTCCACATTACAACTTTGAATTCGTGTGTCCCTCTCTTTGTTTCATCATGGACTTGATGTGTAACACTCCACATGATGTTCCTTCCTTCGTGTGTAACACTCCCTGGTGCTGTCTCTGACTTCGTGTGTAACACTCCCCATGGCATCTCTGACTTTGTGTGTCACTCTCCACATGGCATCCTGGACTTTGTGTGTAACACTCCACATGGTGTCTTTGACTTCGTTGGTAAGCCTCCACTTGGAATCTCTGACATCGTGTTACAATCCACCTGGTGTCTCTAACTTCTTGTTTCCCAGTACCCCTAGCATCTCAGACTTGTTGTGACTCACATGCCGTGGCACCTGGGACTTCACGTGTCACAATATCCATGGCAAGGAGGGCTTCATGCATAACATTCTATGTGGCATCTCTAACTTCGCGTGTAACACTCCATGTGGTGTTCCTGACTTTGTGTATCACACACTTCATGTCATCTCTGACTTCGTACCTCCCTCTCTCACTGTGTCTTTGACAGCATAACACTTACCAGGCATGTATAACTTCTTGCATAACACTCCCCATAGTCTCTTTGGAGTTGTTTGTAACAATGCCCCTGGCGTCTCTGACTTCAAGTTTAACACTCCCCCTGTAGTCTCTCACTTCAGTGTCACACATGCCCTGATGTCTCCCACTTCATGCATCACACTTACCCTGCCGTCTACAACTTTGTGTGTTGCACTTCCGGTGGAATCTCTGACTTCACATGTAACACTCCACTGAGCCTCTCTGACATTGTAGAGTCCAGCACTAGGAATAAAAATCTCATATTTTATTTCAGAATTTTAGAGTGTATATTGTATTCATTCATTCACTTATTCATCATTCACTCCATCAGTCAGCCAACAAATATCTTTTGAACATTGACTCTTTCCTGGATATTTTAGAAGCTGTTAATACAAACTATTTAGACACACCCTTTTTAATGAAAAAGCTTATAGATTAGCAAATTCCAGACAAAAAGTAAAATAAAAAATGTTGTCAGTATTTGTTACAATATTTATTTTTGCTTGAAGATGGATCACAGGATTAGATGAAAAAATATATTTTCCATCTAAATAATTTTTATTAAAAACTAAAAATTGGATGGGGTAAGATAGGTGCTTTATGAATTTCAATGAAAAATTGATATTCAGCATCATTACAACCATTCATATTTTGAATTTATGTTTTACATACTCTGATTTTTATGGCAAATACAAGAAGGCTTATTGTTGACATAAGAATTGAGGTTTTGCAAGCCAGCCTTGATGGCCTAGCAGTTCAGGTTCAGCACCCTCCACTTTGCTGGCCTGGGTTCAGTCCACCACTCACGTGTCAGTAGCCATTCTGTGGTGGTAGCTCATATAGAAGAACTAAAAGGACTTACAACTAGAATATACAGCTATGTGCTGGGGCTTTGGGGAGGAAAAAAAGAGGAGTATTGGTAATAGATGTTGCTTTGGGTTAATTTTTCCCAGCAAATAAAGGAAAACAGAAGAAAGAAAAATAATCTTATATTATTAAAAAAAAAGAATGAAGGTTTGGCATTCAATTTTATTCATAATATTCACATTAAAATTGAACATTGGAGCCAGAATCCTGTGCTTTCTAACTGCTGGATTTGCTTCCATCCTGGGGCCAGCAGCAACATTTCCCAGCAAATGAAGGGGTATAATTCAAAACACACAAACAAAAAGTGGAATCATAGCATGTGATGGTTATTCAAAATGATCACCTAAGAGAGTGCCTTGTGTATCTCCAATTTTTGACTCTGATGGATACTTGACTAATGAACATTCAATTTATCTTTCTTTCCTTGGGGAATGAGACCTTTATTTGGGAATTCTGGTTCTCATTCAGGGAATAGGGCCATAAATAAACATATTTCGGTGTGAAGGTCTTCAGGGACTTCAGACACTTCTGAAACAATTTTGCAAGCTTCATGCAGCAACCTCAGGAGTAGGTCTCAGTAGATCTCTGTGTACAGTTAGGTTAAACCAAATAATTTACTTATTACTAATTCTAGATGTGAAGACCAAGTACCTTGAAAGTTTTATCAATTCAAACCAGACTCTGCTCTATTGATATTTGCTCTAGTCTCTTTCCCTAGACTCAAATCTCTGCTCACTGCTGAGTGGATGTGAAGCTGTTTTGACCTAAACAATAGAGTCCAGAATCCCTACTGATAAATTACACTGCTGAGACATATACAGAATAATGAATAGTCCTTACAGGTCATATATTTCACCTTAGTATAAAGAAGAATGTTATCTGTCTTTGAATTGGCAGGATTTATGGATGTTTTAGACAAAATAAGAAACTTCTTAAGTGTCTTTAAAATACAAGACCCTATGTCTCCAAGAAAGGCCTACTAAATGACTTAACATCAATAAAAACAAGTTTCCATTTTGCTCAGAGTGACAAATCATAAGACAAAAGGATTCCTAGTGTCAACAGTCAGTCTCTATGTTGCTGGTGGACACCATGAGCTCATATCAAGATGCAGTTTGTCTCTAATACAACCTAGGCTTCAGTAAGTTTCAAATTCTACAGTTAGAGAGCAATGGAATATACTCTTGAAATCACTTCAGAAGCTATTTAAAAATTAATTTGCAGTATTATTTCTCATCCACAATTGTAACATAAAATTATTAACATTAGGTAATTTTTATAATTTATTGAGAATTTATTTTGGTAGACCTATAAAATATTTCTTTTCATAACAAACGTAAAAAACTCTATGTAAAATATTAAAATAAATCTTATCAGGAAAAAATGCAAAATCAAACAAGATTCTGAAGAAACAGGAGAAAACTGGGGTTGTTCTACAGAATCTTTATTTCTGTGACATATACTTATTGAAATAAAAAGTAACCCTAGGGGCCAGCCCTGTGGCACAGTGGCTAAGTGTGCATATTCCGCTTCGGCAGCCCCAGGTTCATCAGTTCAGATCCTGGGTGCAGACAAGGCACTGCTTGAGAAGCCATGCTGTGGTAGGTGTCCCATAGGTAACATAGAGGAAGATGGGCATGGATGTTAGCTCAGAGCCAATGTTTCTCAGCAAAAAGAGGAGGATTGGCAGCAGATGTTAGCTCAGGGCTAATATTAAAAAAAAAAAAAGTAACCCTAGATTTGCCATCACTTATATTTCAGTAGAAGAGAGAATTTTAATAGGGAAGGATTTTTGCAAATAGAGTCAGCCCTGGTGGTCTAGTGGTTAAGATTTGGTGCTCTCATTGCTGTGGCCTGGGTTCATTTCTGGTCAGGGAACCATACAACCTATCAGTTTTCATGCTGTGTGTGTTAGCGCAGTTCTTTTCAGATGTGGTGGTAGGAGACAAAAGATACAGGATAACTAATGGAACACCATTATATCAGCTCCAGACACAAGCATTTTTGGAAAGATACACCTAGAATGTTGTCTAAGCAAAAATGCAGATGGTCAGGTCAGGGATATTGATGCTAAGTGTCTGCCTCAGATAGTAATTGTTTCTGATAGGGCTTCCAGTTATCCAGTTGTGATATTGTCACTATCTCTTATTATCATGCCTCCATAGAGTGTCTTCTGTGCTATAGATAAGTGTGGCCTCATTTTACTAATGGCATAGAAGAGACTAGGATTGTCAGATTGGAAATTGCCCAAAGAGCAGACCGTGAAGCAAGGATTTGAGTTTACAATGTTTATTTGGTAGGTGATTTCAGTAAGCAAAAATGAGGGAATATGGAATGTGAGACCGAGAAGAGAGAAAGCTAATAAAGTGTGCAATAAAGTATAGATTACTGCTGTAAGCAACTAAAGATCAATTGCTTGAGATGCTTTGACATATCCTTCAGAAAACTTCTAAATTTCTAGGAATTGTTTGAAAGAACACTAGGAAATCTTCAGTGTTTATCCATTGGTTCCTGTCCCTTACTGATTGAGTACTGCTCCTTGACATATGAATCTCAGGCAATTACAAACTGTCTTACGTATGGTCTGAGCAAGCTCTCAAGACAGTCTGTCCTGAGAAAAAGAAGTGAAATTTTCAAAATGGGAAGCTGCCAGCAAGCCAGAAACAGTCTACCATGGCTTTAGGCCAAGTCAGAGCTGGCCCAACATGAAAAGGGATGAGGAGACACAAGTGTCTGCTATAGTGATGTTTGCAATAGTAAGATGATGGCAAAGCCAAAATAATATAAAACAAACTTTTACCTTAGGCTAGTATGTCTATGGCACCACAATAATAGGATGTTTAGAAAAAGTCCTGCTTGCGGATCTTTAATCATATTCATAAGTGACTTTTAATTCAATTCTGAGCAGTCTAGACACAGGCTCTCAAGCGCATGTGCGGAAGGAAAATTATTATTAGAATCATCTTGCCAGAAGCTTCAAGCGACATTTTCCTAGGAGAGATTATAAACATTCCACTAGAGCTTGGAAAGAATATATCTCACACAATCAAGCAAAGTACACTGTGCAGAAAAGCTCTGGCATTTAGTTGCTTAGGACCATCCTAGTAAGAAGAACTACACACATTATAGTTCATGCTTTCAGTCAGGCTCTGTCTCCCTTGACATGAAAGCATGTTGCTGCTGAACTCAGCTGCCCGTAGCTGTGAAGGGATTCTTCTACAGAGATTGAAAACGCTTCACTACCTCTGGGACAGATTATCTGTAACTTTTGGACAATGTGGGTATGCAGTTTAGAAAGACTCCTGTCTGTGGCTCTTTAGTATCATCTTCATAAGTGACTATTAATTCAATGCCGAACAGCCTACACACAGGCTCTCCTGTGCATGTGATGAAGAAAAACTGTTGGTGGCCTCACCATGTCAGGAGCTACAAGTGACATTTTCCTAGGAGAACTTTTAAATTTTAACTACAGCTGGGAAAGAATATCTATAACACATATTCAAGGAAAGTACTCTATACTGAAAAGCCCTGACTTCTAATTGTTTCAGATCATCTAGGTAAGTGCCTCACACATTGCAGTCCACAGACTTCACTCAAGCTTCTCTCACATGTCAGGAAAGCACATTTCTTTTGAACTCAACTTCCTGTAGCTGTGAAGGAACTTCTCCCAAGGAGACATTGAAAACTTTTCACTATCACTGCAACAGATTATCTGTAACTTTCATGCAATGCTGGTGTATAGTTTAGAAAATCTTCTGCTTGTGGTTCTTTAATATCATCTTCATAAGTGACTATTTCAATGCTGATCAGTCTACACAAATATCTTACACTCATATCATGAATGCAAACGACTGCCACAGATTAGTTACTGGAAGGAACTAAATAGTAATTTCGGTTATTTCAACTTTTCCACATTGTTCTTCTTCCTTTTATGTTTAGGAAGTGCCATCACCAACCATCATGAACTGGAACAGGTCTGACCATGAAAGCTGTGCCTGTGACCTTTGCATTATTTTTAGTGCTAAGATCTCTCCTGGAGGAGCTTAGGTCTTAATACCATCAGCTGCAGTGTGTGTGAAATCATATTCTCCAACACAGCAAGAGAATATGCACCTCTCTTTTCAATATTCATTCCCCGTCCAAAATAAATGTCCCTGCTTCCCTTTGTTTGGGGAACACCATTGCTACGGAAATGATTCCTCATGGTCTCCTATTTGCCAGAAATACACTTTAGTTTGTGAGACAACTACTTCTGGTATACAGCCTGATGTAACTCACCAGGAGGGAACCCACTTTGGTTTCGGTGACAAGTGGGCTCCCAATGGGGGACTGACCCCTTCATGGTACCTGTGCCACCGGCTTGATGTCGCTTCCCCCTCAGGAGACCCAACAGCCACACTGAGTGCTTTGCTTGGTGGCTCTCTCAATGGAGGAAAGGGGCACCAAACCCCCAGCATGAATATAAGAGTTCTTTTAGTTGTCTCATAAAAACCTGCATGGTGTGTCCTGGCTTTGGGGTTTGAGTCCCCATCCCAGCATTGCAAAACTGAGGTGAGTGAGAGTCCCCTCTGGTTGGAAGGATCACAGGACTTGGCCACTCTGGAAGGGCCCATGCTTGGCTTTGGCAAAACAGGAGCAATCCCTGTTGACTAGTCAGGGATGAGTCCTACGGGACCTCCACCTTATTCCGTTACCTCACCCCTGCCTGAGCCAGAGGCTGGAACAGGGCCAAACCCCTTGCTGTTCTCCCCCTGAGACTCACCTACAGGGAATTGGACTCTGCCACAAGCAGAGACCCTCCTCCCTCCTCTTTCAGATAGTACAGCCAGATTAGGAACCAGTGACACATCTGGGATATAGCCCCTAAGACAGCTGTCTGATGGTGAGGGAATGCTTATTGATGTGCATATCCCCTTTTCCACCTCTGACCAGTGTGATTGGAAGGCACACATCAAAGGACTCAGCGCTGACCCAGAGGAGTTCATAAACCCAACGAAGAGAATCTTCTGCCCTCATGATCCAACCTGGGCAGATATTCCAAGCCTGCTGACTATATGCCTTATGCCTGAGGAAAAGTCATCCATTCCGTTCAAAGCCAGAGAACAAGCAGGTAAGGAAGATGACCCAGGACCAGACATCCGCAGGCCTGGTGGACAGGCTGTGCCAACGACTGCCCCAGGGTGGAATCCCAATGATTCTGAGGGTAGAGGCAAGTGAGGATATTTTCGGGGTCAGCTTTGGAAAGCCAAGAAAAGAGTAAGCCAGCCACCCATTAAATGGCCTAAATTAAAAGAGGTCCAATAGGGGCCTGAGGAAAGCACCCCCCAGACTTTGTTCCAGAGGCTGCAGGACTGCCTCAGGCGATACACAATTTGGGACCTGGAGGGCCCGGAGCAGTACAGTGATTCTTAATCCCTTTTTCAGATCTCAGAAGTGCTCCAGACACCCGTGGGAAACTCCAAAAGTTGGCTATCGGTCCTGATCCCAGTCCTGCGCAGCTACAAGAGGCTGCATTGAGGGTGCTCAATAACCGGGTTGAAGCTGAGGATGAAAAGGAAAACAAGAAGATGAAAAGGCAGGCCGCCCTGCTCGCTGTGGCCCACCAGGGACCTCAAGGTAACCTGAGGGAGAGGAGGCATATGCCATGGGTGAGTAACCCTGGCCCCCACCAAGGAGCCAGGAGGCCACCAACAACGTCGGGGGCTAATCGGTGTGCGGACTGCCAACAGGAAGGGCTTTGGTGGCAGGGTTGTCTGAACCATGCCCACGGAGGGAAGGGATCGAAGAAGACCGAGCCGTGGCAGTTTCCCTTGACTACAGATGAGATGTGATGGGGCTGAGGGACCCCCCGGTTGGCTCCCAGAGGCCTGGGTGACCTTGGCAGGAAGGAGGAGAGCAGGCTGAATCTTTGCTCCCTAGTGGAGCCATGTTCTTGGTGTTGAATGCCCAAAAGGGAAACCTTTCTGAAGGAAAGTGTGAACTGAAGGAGGTCTCAGGAAAGGGAGAGACCAAAAGATTTCTGGAGCCCTGGACCTGTGAAACAGGGTCCAAACTGCTGAAGGATTCCTCACTGTGTGTACCAGAATGCCCCATTCCCCACCCCTTCTAGGGAGGGACATGCTATGTAAGTTAGGGGCCTCCACGGGCCAGGAACAAGAGAAAATCGAGATCCGAGCGCCAAAAAGTGGGGGAGGCGAGCTGATGGCCCTCTTACAGGATGCAGCAGCACCTGAGAAGGAACAGCTTCCCCTACATGTTTCAAGCAGGGCTAACTCGGAATTATGGGCCCAAGGACAGGTGGAGTGAGCAGCCGGTGCCACACCAGGAAAGGTAAAACGGAAGCAGGTAGGTGGTTGGCCCCAGGTAAAACATATACCCCTTGAAGCCAGAAGCCATAAAGAGGAACCTTTCCTGTAATCAGTAAGTTTTCAGAACAGGGGAATATAGATTTGCTCAAGACCTTAGTGCTCTCAATGCTGTGCGCTCCTGGGGCTATAATAGTAAATGTCTTCTCTTTGTTTCTGGCACAGAGTGCCTAAAACTCCTGTAATTGCCCATATGAGTGCCATACCTGAAATAAGTTCAGAGCCATAAAGGTGAAGTGGTTTGTCTGGTGTTATTCCTAACAAGCCCCTTTCAACAGCCACCTGAATTGATGCTAACAAGGTGAGTCTTGGAAAGGCCCTAAGGGTGGGGGCTGGGTGCCGGGGAAACCAATTGTATGATTCGATTCGGGGCTTGGAAGTTTCAGGCCCATCCCTGCCCCCGCCCCTGGGGTGGGGGAGGGGGCAGAGGGGCTGAAGATCTAGTTGGATAGCCAAGAGCCAGTGATCGAATTGACTATGCCTAGGTGATGAAGTCTCCATTAGACTCCGAAAGGATGGTGTTCAGACAGCTGCCGCATTGGCAAACAGGTGGAGGTTCGGGGAGAGTGTCACACCCAGAGACTCTGGGAGCTCCTTGGCCCTTCCCCATGTGTTTTTCTCTATGCGTCTCTTCCATCTGGCTGTTTATAAGTAAAAGGTTTTCCTGAGTTCTGTGAGCCACTCTGCCAAAGCACTCAAACCCGAGGAGGGGGTTGTGGGAACCTGCAGTCTTGTAGCGGGTTGGTCAGGAGCAGAGGTGACAACCTGAACTTGCAATTGGCATCTAAAATGGGGGTGGGGAGAAGGGTAATCCTGTGGGATCTGATTCTACCCCCAGGTAGATAGGGTCAGAATTGAGTTAAGTATTTTCAACTTCTTAGCCAGTAAGGGATATAAGGTGTCCAAAGAGGATGGCTGGGTTTTGCTGTCTTTGGATGCCTAACATTGGATGCATGGCTACGCCTCTCTGACAAATGACAGGGGTCAGAAATGGACCCCCTTGAATGGGGTAAGCTAGACACCATGGGGAAAGGATGGCCCCCATGCTTGAGAGCTGTAGCTGTCACCTGCCTGTTAGTCAAGAAAGCAGGAAAATGGACTATGGGCTAACCTAAGATGGTGTGGACCGCCCCCTTCCTCCATTAAGTCTGTTGCCTACTAGACACTGAAGAACATCTCTGGCTATCCCAAAATAGAATACTACAATATCAAGCCGTGCTGCTCCATTCCCCTCAGATTTCTTTAAAGCCCTGTCATACCTTAACCCCAGCTACCCTGCTTCTTGATTCCAATAGGCCTTTTAGCCATGCTTGCCCAGCAGTGATTGCTGGCCACAGAGTTCTCCAGAGCAAACCATGGAACTTAATCACGGGCCAGAGATCCTTAAAGTTCCAGAAGTGGTACAGGGCCCCAAGGACGTTGCTGGGCTCCATTGTAAAGGCCATGGAAGTGGGGAATTGGAAGCCACAGAAGGAAATAACTTGGAAGCTCCAGCTGCAAAAAGGGCCATTCCATCAGGAGAGCTTCTCCAGTTACCGTTAATTCCCATGCTACCATTCTGCAAACTTACAGCAGTATATCGCCCGGAAGATGTAAGGAAAGCCGGTACACACGGTTATAAGGGATTGCCCATGTTAAATGTCTGGATGATAAGCAAATGAGGTAATATTCAAGTCTCCAAACCAATAGCCTGGGGACTCCTTAAGAGTGCTCATGCAGTCTTAAAACTCAGAAAGGTGGTTTGTCCCAAGATCCACTAGTTCCCATTTGGGTAGGGCCTCGCTTGGTGTAGCTAACTACACACTCTTCACTAAAATTACAATGAGTCAATCCTTGGATCTACCACAGAAGGGTGCAAATAATTAATATATTAATTAATTAAGGCACCCATGTCTTAACATCAAGAGAGAGAGTCACAGAATATTGACCACTCAGAATTTTCCTCCAACCATTCTCTGATTTCAAGCTCTTGTTTCAACAATGCTATCTAGATAAGTCATGACTGCTTATCCACCCCAGGTTCTGCCCTGGATCCTAACCACCCCATCCCATTTAGGCACGGTCCACTTCCAAGGAAGTTGCATGTTCCTGGGAAGCAAGACTAGGTCCATCATATAAAGTAACTAGGTAACTCAGTGTGTAGACTATGCAATAGATGGTGCAATCTGGCCCTCAGATCCCCAACATACACTAAATTCATTGAGGCTCTAAAATTATAGATGGTTGTCATGAATACTTTGGGGCTATGACTGAGGTGACTCCCAGCTGTATTTGAGATTACCTGGAAGTTCTGCTCCTCTCCTGGTCTCTATGACAAGTTCCTGCTCAGCAGAAAGTAGTTACAGAAGATGGACCTTCAACCTATGCCAAGCAAGAATGAGGAGCAGGATAAAGACTAGAGGAGGTACTTCTGTCACCGACTAAATACCCCGAGCAAGTCAAGGGTGGGTTTGGATATTTTAACTTTTTCCAAGTTTTTCTTTTTCCTTTTGCTATGTTAAGGAGATGCCATCACCAACTACCCTGAACTGGACCAGTCCTCGCCCCAAGAGCTACGCCTTTGACCTTTGCCTTTTTTTAATCCTAAGATCTCTCGAAGAGGTGCTTAGGCCTTATTACCATCACCTGCAGTGTATGTGGAAGCATATTTTACAACATCCTGTGGAAGAGGATGCCACCTCTCCCTTTTGAATATTGACTCCCCATCCCAAATAAATGTCCCTGCTTCCCTTTGTTCAAGGATGCTGTGACTCTGCCAATGATTCCCCATAGGCTCCTACTTGCCACAAATATACATTACTTTGTGAGACAACTACTTCTGGTGCAGAGTCTTATTTAACTCACTGCGGGAGGCGGGGGCGCTCACTTCGGTTTCAGGAATGTTATCACTAAGCTAAGCTTGTCAGGAGCTGCCGGAGACTTTTACCTAGGAGAGCTTTTAAACATTTCGCTACAGCTGGGGAGAATATCTATAATCTCCATTCAATGACACTACATGGTGCAGATAAGCCCCGGCTTTTAGGTGTTTCAGATCATCTCTATAAGTGACTCACACATTGTAGTTGATGGCCTTCCCTCAAGATCTCTCTCCCATGTCACAAAAGCATCTTCCTGCTGAACTCAGCTGCCTGTAGCTGTGACGGGATTTCATCAAAGGAGAGAGTTAGAAGTTTTCACTACAGCTTGGACAGATTATCAGTAACTTTGGTTCAATGTGGGTACACTGTTTAGAAAATCCCCTGTTTGTGGCTCTTTAATACTGTCGTCATAAGTAACTTTTAGTTCAATGCCAAGCACACACAAGCTCTCACACACATGTGATGAAGGAAAACTATTGTTGATTTCAGTATGCCAGGAGCTGGAGAGAGACATTTTCCCAGGAGAGCTTCTAACATTTCAGTACTGCTGGGAGAGAATATCTATAACACATATTGAAGGAAAGTACACAGGTCAGAAAAGGTCTGGCCCATATCTCTTTATGATCCATGTGGGAACTTCCTTTACACCCAATGCAGTTCGTTTCCTTCACTCAAGCTCTCTCTCCCAAGTCATTTAAGCATACTGCTGCTTAAGTCAGCTGACCATAGCTGTGAAGGGACTTATTCCAAGGAAAGATTGAAAACCTTTCTCTACTACTGGGACAGATTATCACTTACTTTCATATACTGCTGGTACACAGCCTAGAAAAACTTCTTGTGGCTTTTTAATATCCTCTTCATAAGTGACTTTTTTCTTTTTTTATTATTATTATTGGGTATTATTGGTTTATAACATTAAACAAAACTCAGGCATACATCTTATTATATCTCAAAATCTGTGTATGTTACATCATGTTCACAACAAAAAGATTAATTAAAATCCATCACCACACATGTGCCCAATCACCCCTTTTGCCTGTCTCCCTCCCCCTTCCCCTCTGTGTTTTGTTTGTCATTGTATGTATCTTCGACTTATGAGTAAGATCATACAACATTTGACTTTCTCCCTCTGACTTATTTCATTTAGCATAATACCTTCCAGGTCCATCCATGTTGTCATGAATGGCCGGATTTCATCATTTCTTATGGCTGAGTAGCATTTCATTGTGTATATATACCATATCTTCTTTATCCATTCATCCCTTAATGGGCACCTACATTGCTTCCAAGTCTTGGATATTGTGAACAGTGTTGGGATGAACATAGGGGTGCATGTATCTTTATGCATTTGGGTTTTCAAGTTCTTTGGATAAATACCCAGCAGTGGAATAGCTGAATCATACAGTAGATATGTTTTTAATTTTCTGAGGAATCTGAATACTGCTTTCTCTAGTGACTGCACCAGTTTGCAGTCCCACCAGCAATGTATGAAGTTTCCCTCCTCTTGACTTCCACTCCAACACTTATTTCTTGTCTTGTGAATTATAACCATTCTGATAGGTGTGAGGTGATATCTCATTTTGGTTTTGATTTTCATTTCCATCATAGTAAATGATATTGAACTTTTCATGTGCCTATTGGCCATTTGTATATCCTATTTGAATAAATATCTGTTCAGATAATTTGCCCATTTTTTAACTGGGCTTTTAGTTTTATTGTTGTTGAGATGTACCAGTTCTTTGTATATTTTGAATATTCACCCCTTATCTGATATATGGTTTGCAAGTATCTTCTCCCAATTGTTAGGTTGTCTTTACATTTTGTTGATGGTTTCCTTTCCTGTGCAGAAGATTTTAGTTTGATGTAGTGCCATTTTTTTTTTTTTGAGGAAGATTAGCCCTGAGCTAACTGCTGTCAATCCTACTCCTTCTGCTGAGCAAGATGGCCCTGAGCTAATATCTGTGCCCATCTTCCTCTACTTTATATGTGGGATGCCTACCACAGCATGGCTTCCCAAGCAGTGCCATGTCCACACCTGGGATCTGAACCAACGAACCCCAGGCCGCCAAAGCAGAACGTACGCACTTAACTGCTTCGCCACCAGCCAACCACATGATGTAGTCCCATTTTTAAATTTTTTCTATTGTTTCCCTTGCCTAGTCAGACATGGCATTTGAAAAAATGCTGCTGAGACAGAGGTCAAGTGTTTATTGCCTATATTTTCTTCTAGAAGTTTAGTGCTTTCAGATCTTACATTCAAGTCTTTAATCCACTTTGAGTTGATTTTTGTGCATGGTGTAAGATAATGGTCTACTTTCATTCTTTTGTATGTGGCTGTCCAGTTTTCCTAACACAATTTATTGAAGAGACTTTCTTTCTCCATTGTGTGTTCTTGGCTCCCTTGTTGAAATTTAGTAGTCCATATATCTGTAGATTCATTTCTGGGCTCCCAATTCTGTATCATTGATCTGTGTTTCTGTTTCTGTGCCAATACCATGCTATTTTGGTTACTATAGCCTTGTAAAATATATTGAAGTCAGGGAGTGTGATATCTGCAACTTTTTTCTTGTTTCTCAGGATTCCTTTGTCTATTTGGGTCTTCTGTTCCATATAAATTTTAGGATTCTTTCTTCTATTTCTGTGAAAAATGTTGTTGGAACTTTGATAGAGATTGCATTGAATCTGCAGATTGCTTTAGAAAGTATGGAAATTTTAACTATGTTAATTCTTCCAATCCAAGAGCAGGTAATATCTTTCCATTTCTTTGTGTCTTCTTGAATTTCTTTCAACAACATTTTATAATTTTCAGTGTACAGATCTTTCACCTCTTTGGTAAAGTTTATTCCTAGGTATTTTATTCTTTTTGTTGTAATTATATGGAATTGTATTCCTAATTTCTGTTTCCACTGCTTTGTTGCTAGTGTATAGAAAGGCAACCGATTTTTGTATGTTGATTTTGTATCCTGCAACTTGACTGTATTCATTTATTATTTATAAAAGTTTTTTAGTGATTCTTTAGGGTTTTCTATATAGAAAATCATGTCGTCTGCAAATAGTGACAGTTCCCTTCTTCCTTTCCAATTTGGATCCTTTTTATTTCTTTTTCTTGCTTGATTTCACTGGCTAAAACTTCCAATACTGTGTTAAATAAGAGTGGTGAAAGTGGCCATCCTTATCTGGTTCCTTTTCTTAGAAGGATAGGTTTCAGCTTTTCTCCATTGAGAAAGATATGAGCTGTGGGTTTGTGATATATGGTCTTTATTATGTTGAGGTACTTTCCTTCTATACTCGTTTTTTCCAAAGTTTTTATCAGAAATGGATGCTGTATCTTATGAAATGCTTTCTCTGGATGTATTGGAAGTGATCATGTGATTTTTATTATTCCTTTTGTTAGTATGGTGTATCATGTTGATTGATTTGCAGATGTTGAACCATCCCTGAACCCATGGAATAAATCCCACTTGATAATGGTGTATGATCTTTGTAATGTATTGATTTATTTGATTTGTTAGTATTTTGTTGAGGAGTTTTGCGTTGATGTTCATCAGTGATATTATCCTGTAATTTTCTCTTTTTGTGTTGTTCTTGTCTGGTTTTGGTATCAGGGTGATGTTGGCTTGATAGAACGAGGAAGCTTCCCCTCTTCATTTTTAGGAAGAGTTTGAGAATGATAGGTATTAAGTCTTCTTTGAATGTTTGGTAGAATTCACCAGGGAAGCCATCTGGTCCTGGACTTTTATTTTGGGGGAGGATTTTCGTTGCTGTTTCAATCTCCTTACTGGTGATTGGTCTATTCAAATTCCCGATTTCTTCTTGATTTAGTTTTGGAAGGTTGTATGATTCTAAGAATTTGTCCATTTCTTCTAGATTAGCCAGTTGGTTGGCGTACAGGTTTTTGTAGTATTCTCTTATAATCTTTTGTATTTCTGAAGCGTTTGTTGTATTTTCTCCCCTTTCATATCTGATTTTCTTTATTTGTGCCTTCTCCGTTTCTTTCTTGGGATGCCTAGCTAAAAGTTTGTTAATTTTGTTTATCTTGTCAAAGAACCAGCTGTTGGTTTCATTGATTTATTCTATTGTTTATTTAGTCTCCCTTTCATTTACTTCTGCTCTGATTTTTATTGTCTCCTTCCTCCTACTGATTTTGGGTTTGGTTTGTTCTTCTTTTTCCATATCCTTTAGGTGCACTGTTAGATTAGTTGGAATTTTTCTTGTTTGGTGAGGTAGGCTGGTACTGCTATAAACTTCTATCTCAGAACCGCTTTGGCTGTATCCCATAGATTTTAGCATGTAGTATTTTCATTTTCATTTGTCTCCAGGTATTTTTGATTTCTCCATTGATTTCTTCATTGACCCAATGGTTGCTCAGTAGCATTTTGTTTAATCTCCACCTATTTGTGGCTTTTCTGATTTTCTTCCAGTAGTTGATTTCTAGTCTCACATGTTTGTGGTCATAAAAGACGTTTGGTATTATTTCAATCTTATTAAAGCTATTGAGACTTGTTTTGTGGCCTAATATGTGATCAATCTTGGGAAATGTTGCATGTGCCTTTGAAAAGAATGTGTATTCTGCAGTTTTTGGATGGAATGTTCTATATATATATCCACTAAGTCCATCTTGTCTAATGTGTCATTTAAGGCCAACGTTTCCTTATTGATCTTCTGTTTGGATGATCTATCCTCTGGTGTAAGTGGAGTGTTAAATTCTCCTATTGTTGTGTTACTGTCTATTTCTCCTTTTATGTCTGTTAATAAATCACTTTATATATTTAGGTGTTCCTGTGTTGGGTGCATAGATATTTACAATTGTTATACCTTCTTGTTGGATAGTTCCCCTTATCATTACGTAGTGCACTTCTTTGGCTCATTACAGTGTTTGTTTTAAAGTTTATTTTGTCTGATATAAGTATTGCTACCCCAGCTTTCTTTTCTTTGCCATTTGCATGGAGTATCTTTTTCCATCCCTTCACTTTCAGTTTGTGAGTGTCTTTAAGTCTGAAGTGTATCTCTTGTATGCAGCATACATATGGGTCTTGTTTTTATATCCAATCGGCCACTCTATGCCTTTGTTGGAAGATTTACTCTATTCACATTTAAAATAGCTATTGATAGATACGTACTTATTGCCATTTAGTTACTTTTTTCTGGGTGTAGCACATAGCACAAGAGAGATCCTTGCTCTCTTCCCTGGTGTTTGATGGCTTCCTTTAGTAATATATTTGGGTTCCTTTCTCCTAATTATTTGTGTGTTTATTATAGTTTTCTGGTTTGTGATTACCATGAGGTTCATAGATAATAGTCTACATACATAGCAATTACAATGAGTTGATGGTCTCTTTAATTAATTAATTAATTAATTTTAAGAAAGATTAGTCATGAGGTAACATCTGCCACCAAACCTCCTCTTTTTTGCTGAGGAAGACTGGCCCTGAGCTTAGATACGTGCCCATCTTCCTCTACTTTATATGTGGGAAGCCCACCACAGAATGTCTTGATAAGTGCTATCTAGGTCTTCACCTGGGATCTGAACCACCGAACCCCAGGCCACCGAAGTGGAGTGTGTGAACTTAACCACTGCAGTGCCAGGCTTGCCCTTTCATGGTCTCTTTAGTCTGACCTCTTTCTAAACTCTCTACCCTTCAGGCCAGCCTTGTGGCCAAGTGGTTGATTTCTCATGCTCCACTTTGGTGGCCTGGGGTTTCACGTGGTTGGATCCTGGGCACAGACATGGCAGTGCTCATCTAGGCCTTGCTGAAATGGCATCCCTCATAGCACAACCAGAGGTACCTACAACTACAATATACAACTATGTACGGCAGGGCTTTAGGGAGAGGAAGGAGAAGAAGAAAAAAATAGAACGTTGGCAATAGATGTTAGCTTGGTTGCCAATCTTTAAAAAATTTAAAAAATATAAACTGTACTCTTTTACTCTTCTCTTCCCACATTTTATATTTTTGATATCATATCTATTCTCTTATTTGGTGTGTGTGTATATTACCCTCTTATCATTGAAACAGATAATTTTAGTACATTTGTCTTTTGATCTTTATGTTATGTTCACAGGTGGTTGATCTACTATGTTTACTGTATCTTTGTCCTTACCAGTGATTTTATTGCCTTTTTGTGGATAATTTTCTTATTCCTATTTGTGGTCTTCTCCTTCCAACTTAAATAAATCCTTTTAGCATTTCTTATAAAACTAGTTTCTTGGTGATAAACTCTGTCAATTTTGTTTGTCTGGGAAACTCTCTCTCCTTCCATTTTGAGTGATAACCTTCCCTGGGAGAGTATTCTTGGTTGTACATTTTTCCCTTCCAGCACTTTAAATAAATATATCATACCACTGCCACTCTCTTCTAGCCTGTAAGGTTTCAGCTGATAGCCTATGGGGTTTCTTTTGTATGTCAGTTGTTGCCTTTCTCTTGTGGCTTTTGCGATTCTTTCTCTTTAATTTTGGATATTTTAATTATAATGTGTCTTGGCGTGGGTCTCTTTGGGTTTCTCTTGTTTGGTACTCTCTGTTCTTCCTGTACTTGGATGTCTGTCTCCTTCTGCAGGTTAGAAGAGTTTTCAGCTATTGTTTCTTCAAATAGGTTCTCTGTCCCTTTGTCTCTCTCTCCTCCTTCTGGGACACCTATAATGCCAATGGTAGTGTACTTGATGTTTTCCCAGATTTCCCTTAGACTGTGCTATTTTTAAATTCTTTTTTCTTTTATCTGTGAAGCTTGGGTGATGTCCTCTAGTTGTTAGTCCAGCTCGCTGATCTGTTCTCCTGAATCATCTACTCTACTATTGGATCCCTCTAGTGAATTTTTCATTTACAGTATTGTATCCCTCATTTCTGATTGCTTGTTTTTTATGTTTTCCAATTATTTGTTGACGTTCTCACTGTATTCATCCATTCTTTTCCCAAAACCAGTGAGCACCCTTATGACTTTTTGCTTAAACTTTGTCAGGTAGATTGCTTATTTCTGTTTCATTTAGCACTTTTTCTGGCGTCTTGTCCTTTTCCCTTGTTTGGAATGTATTCCTTCGCCTCCTCATTTTGCCTCTTCCTCTGTGTTTATATCTTTGTATTAGGTGGGTCAGCTACGTCTCCAGATCTTGGAGAAGTGGCCTTATGTAGGAGACACCATTTGAGGCCCAGCAGTGTGCTTCCCTCTTGTTACACGTGCCAAATGTTACAGGTGTGAACCTTGTGTGGGCTACATGTGTCCCTGTCTTGTCACAGCAGGGTTGCTCTTGCTGCAGGTGCCCAGGGAGTCTAGGCTGTCCCCCTTGCTGGGTGGTCGTAATGCTCATTTGCATGTGGCTCTATGGACCCTTCAGTCAGTTTATCATGTTTGGGGAGCCCCAGCACAGTTGCCTACAATGTCTAACAGCACATTGCTGTTGCATTTTTTTCTGTTACGTGGGTAGGCCTCCAGTGTGGCTCAGGGGAATAGAAATGCTGCAGGCCTCTGACCTGCAAGGCTGTTGTCAGCTCCCTCAGGATTATAGCTGAGTGGGGCTTGCTGGAGGCACAGGATTACCCAACTTTGTCAGGGCTTGGAAGGCAGGGCCGATCCACTATGTGGCTGTTTGAGAAACACTTGTCTTCTGCCTTGATAAGCCCCAGAGCCCACAGGCCCACACCTACATTCAACACAGTCCTGGACAGTGTGCACATTCCAGTCTACTGGAGCAGACTCAGTCACCCCACTGGGCACAGTAATTGTCTGAAGAGGCCCCCACACACTCCATCCACTCCTCATGACCAGCCTGCCCCATAGAGGCAGACCCACTCACCTGCCTACAGAAGATCCAGGCGCCCAGTCTAGGCAGGCCTAAAAGTTGCTTAAGGACTTGCTGTTGGGTGGGGCCAGTCCCTAGGGTGGGCTGCCTGCTTGGGCTGAGTTGTATTAAACTGGCATTCTAGTGGGCAGGGCAGACTATGGGCTAACATGCCAGGGGAAGTACTCCAATGGCATCTGCCATCATCTACGTCAGCATGCCTGCACTAGGTAACCATAATGGCTTCCACCAATGTCTCAGTCCCTGGAGAGGTCTCACATTCTCACCAAGATGCACCCCGACACTATCACGTGAGACTCTTTTCACCAAAGGACTTTACACATTACTTTCTAGTGATTTTAGGTTGCTTTCCAAACTGCATGCGTTTGTGTAGACACTTTAATAGCTTGTCTTATTCCACTTCAGTCTGATAGCTTTCCAAGGGTATTACCCATTGTCATTAGCCAGCAAAGCCAGATATTGTGACACTCTTTTCAGTTTACTTAGTGTGAATGATGCTTATAGTGGTAACATTCACCTGGTCAGGTCTCCCAATAATCCAGAAAAGGGTGCACACCTTAGCATTGCTCGCACCAGGCTGTGACGATCTGCAGCTAATGCAGGTGGCTTTTTTCCCCAGAACAGGAATTTCTGGCTCATCTGGCTCCGTCAGGAATGTCCTCTGATGCAGGGGTTCATTTCATCCAGTATTCAGGTCTCTGTCAGTGGTAAACATTAAAAAATAATTGTAACATTCTTGTGTTCATGGGTGGAGGTGAGTTCACAGGCCTGTAAACTGTAGCAATTTAGGATCATCTTCATAAGTGACTTTTAAAAAATAGCCATTCAGTCTATACAAAGGATCTCAGCCACTTGTGATGAAGAAGAACCATTACTGAGTTTCTCTTATCAATAACAGTAAGGCATATTTGACTGGCAAAGCTTTTAAACTTTTCACTACTGCTGGGAGACAATATCTACAATACATATTCAACTAAAATACACTGTGCATAAAAGCCCTGGTTTCCAGCTGTTTATGATCATCAAGGTGTCTGACTGATACGTTGCAGGATATGGGCATCCCTAAGGCTCTCTCACCAATGATTTTCAGTAATGCACTTGCTGCAGTCAGCTGATCAAAGCAGTGGAGGGAATTCTTCCAAGTAGAGACTGAAACCAGGTCACAACCATTAGGAAAGATTATGTGTAACATTCCAACAAGGTTCATACACGATATGGAAACTTCTCATGGTCGCTCATTAATATTATCTACATAAGGGACTTTTCATTATATGCTGAGGAGTCTAGGGAGAGGCTCTGACACACATATGATGCAGGGAAACATTAAGTGACTGCAGAAGAGCATGAAACAGAAGTGAATTTTGACAGATCTTTTGAAATTTTGACCACTGCAGGGAGACTATATATATATAAGAAACATGAAAGGAAAGTACAAAACGGACAATAACCCTGGTTTGTAGCTGTTTCAGATCCGCTGGATAAAACCTGACAAATTGCCATTCCCAGCCTTGCCTCCGGGTCGCTCACTTATGTCATGAAAGTGTGTTTCTGCTGCCCTCTGCTGGCCATAGCTTTGAAGGGACTTCTTCCAAGCAGAGACCGGCAACGTTTCACTCCCGCCGGGCCTGGTTACGTGAAGCTTTGCTCTAGTGAGGAGGCTACACGGTTTAGAAAAACTGCTGCCTGTGGCTCTTTTGGGTCGTCTTCATAAGTGAATTTTCCTTGGATGCTGAGCAGTCTACTCACAGGCTCTCACATGCCTGTCATGAAGGAAGATTACCACAGAGCTCAGCCTGCCAGGAGCTAAAGGCCTTATCCTACCAGGAGGTCTTTGAAACATTTGACTGCTGCTGGGAGATGCTAGCTATGTAGTACACATCAGAAGACAGTAGCCTGTGCAAGGAAGCCCTGGCGACTAGCTGTTTTAGAGGGTCTAGGTGAGGGCCTCGTGCACTGCTGCTGTAGGCCTTCACTCAGGCTCTCTCCCTCATGACGTAAGCCACATACCCGCTGCTCTCAGCTGCCCAGAGTGGTGAAGGCAAAAGGAGAGGCCAAAAACCTTTCCCAACCGATGGGCATGGCTATCCCGACAGTTCCTACAGTGCGGCTACACGGTTTAGATGGCCTCCTGCTTTGAGGCTCCATGAAATCACCTTCCTAAGGCCTCTAGGCAGAGGATCTCCAAAGCTTGGGAAGGACAACTCTGGGTGTCCCACCATGCGGTGATGTGGGATGAGTTTCTCCCAGGACAGCATTCAAATGTTTCAGTACAGTGCTCAGGGCGTATCAACAGCCTCCATCCAAGGAGAGGACACATTGCATTAAAGCTCTGGCTTCTTGTTGTTTTCTACAGTTTACTTCACCGCCTAACACATTTCAAGTCTCAGCTTCCCTCACATTGTCTCTCTCATGACTTCATACCGTGTAGCTGCTGCAGTCAGCTGTCCCTAGCTCTTAAGGTTCTCCTTCCAAGAACAGATTCAAAGTTTGCCTCTGCCAATGGGAACGATCCTGTGTAACTTTCCTACATTGTGCTGACATGGTTTAGAAACCTCCTGCTGCTCACTCTTTAATACATCTTCTTAAGAGTCTTTTAATTCAATGCCAAGAAGTCTAGCCACAGGAGATTGTCTGCCTCCAATTGCAGAACTTTCACTGTGCAGAGTAGCCCTGTTTTCTGGTTGATTGAGACCCTCTAGGTAAGAACCTGACACATTGCAGTTCACAGCCTTCCTTTAGGGTCTCTTATCCATGCCATGAAAGTGTATCCCTGCTGCTCTCAGCTGGAAGTAGCTGTCACGGGACTTCTAAGGACAGACTGCCAATGATTCACTACGGCTGGGACCAATTATGTGTAACTTTCATACAATGAGGCTACATGGTTTAGAACAACTCCTGCTGGTGGCTCCTCCATATCACCTTCTTAAGTGACTTTTAATTAGATGCTGAGCAATCTACTCACAATCTCTCCCACGCATGTGAGGAAAATTACTTCGGAGCTCAGCTTGCTGGGAGCTACAAGTGATATTCCAGTAGGAGACCTCTGAAACATTTCACTCCTGCTGGGAAACAATATCTATAACACACAGTCAAGGACAGTACCCTGTGCAGAAATTCCTTGGCTTCCAGCTGTTTAACGTCGTCTCAGTTACTGCCTGACACATTGCAGGTTATGGCCTACCCTCAGGGTCTCTCACCAATGTCATGAAAGGGTGTTCCTTATCCCCTCCAGTGCCCATACCTGTGAAGAGATTTCTTCCAAAGAGATAGTGAAATCCTTTCACAATCGCTAACAATGATTATGTGCAACTTTCATACAATGCTTCTACACATTTTAGATAATTTTCTGTTTGTGGCTCATCAATATCATCTTCATAAGTGACTTTTTATTCAATACAGAGCAGTCAACATCCAGACTCTCACACCCATATGATAAAGGAAAACTATTTTCACCTTAATCAGAAGATATCAAGGGTGGCTTTGCATATTTTAACATTATCCCAAATTCTTCTTCTTCCTTTTGTTATGATAGAAGGGTCCATCACCAACCAACCTGAAATGGACCAGGCTTCACAACCAGAGGTACCCCTGTGACCTTTGCTTTATTTTTAGTGGTCATATTTTCCAAGAGGAGCTTAGGCCTTATTACCAATACCTGTAGCGTATGAGCCTGTGCAAGAGGATACCCATCTCTCCCTTTTGAATATTCATTTCCCATCCCAAATAAATGTCCCTGTTTCCCTTTGTTTGTGGATGCTGTGATGCTGAAAATGATTCCTGATGATCTCCTATTTTCAACAAATATACTTTACTTTGTGAGACAACTATTTCTGGTATAGAGTCTGATTTAACTCACCCAGATGGAACCCACTCCGGTTTCAGTAACAAGTTGGCACCCAACGTGGGGCTTGCTACTTCATGGTGGTTGTGCTGCCAGCTTGATATTGCTGCTGCATCAGAAGACCCAGAAGCTGCACTGAGCACTTTACTCAGTGGAGCTCTCAATGGAGGTGAGGGGCGCCAACCCTGTAGCATGGTTGTAAGAGCTCTTTTTTAAGTTGTCTCACAAACCCTGCCTTTTGGGGCCTAGTTTCAGGGTTTGAGTCCCCATCTGAGGTAGTCTGGCTCAGGGGAGTGAGATTCCCCTCTAGTTGGAAGGATGGCACCACCTAGCTACTCCAGAAAGGCCGATGCTCGGCTCTGGCAAAACAGTAGCAATCCCTGTTGACAAGTTAGGGGTTCGAGTCCCCTCAGGAGATTGAGTCTTGCCTGGATTCCATGGCCCAGCCACTCTGGCAAATGGGAGCAATCCCTGTTGACTAGTCAGGGGCTTGAATCCCCTCTGGAAATGGAGTCTCCTCTGGAGTGATGTGCTGGGGCTTCGAGGCCCCCCTGAAGTCATTGAGTCTGTCTTTGTGTTGTGCCTGTGATCAGAGAATGAGTCCCCTCAGATGAAGTTAAATTGCCCTTGAAGTCATTAAGTTTGTGTTTGTTTTGGGCCTATGGCCAGAGGAGGTGACAACTTAGCTAGGGTCAAGCCCCCTCTGGAGTTGCTGAGTCTGTTTTTTTAGTTCATTTATTTGATTTTGTTGAGGACACTTGACATCAATCTTGTTTGTCCACAGTCTGGCATTTCTGGAGTCCTATATTTCCTTTTTCTTTTCTTTGTCCTCCCTATCAGAGTGACATCCAGCATCTACCAGTTTTCTTTTCCCTTTAGGGATTTATTTACAGGCAATTATGGTTCTCAACCTTTTCTGGGCATAGGCTTATGACATCTGCATCACCACTAACCATTACAAGTTGCACCTGGAACTTTGGAAAAGATGCTATGAGGGAGCAAGTTCCATCCCAGAGGAAAGCCCGTTGTGCTGCATCCTCCTCCATCATGTGCTGCATTGGTAGGCCTTTGGGTATTCCCCATTGACCCAATAGCAGATGATGCTTTATGTAACACAGCCTGACCACAATATTCCCTGCAAGATGGGGAAAGATGGTCAGAAAAGGGGACGCTAAATGTCAACAACATACTACAATTAGATCTAATTTTCAAGAGAACCAAGAAATAAGAAGAAATCCCTTATGTCCATCCAATGTGTTGTGGCACTATATTGCAATGAAGGGTTAAATGTTGGCTCTAAGACTTATCTTTCTGAGGAGGAGGACCTGCTCCTCCAAATCAGGAAACATGGGAATAAGGAAAGCTCACCTCAGAGACCACTTTGCTCACATACTCCAGCTTTGGCCCTCGCAGTACACCAGCTATGATCCCTGGAGGACTTCCACCTTATCCCCCAACATCAACCCTGCTTAAACCAGAGGCTGGAATAGGGCCAAACCCCTTGCTGTTCTCCCCCAGTGATCCTTCAACAGACTGGACTCTGCCATAACCAAAGACCCTTTACCCTCCTCTTCCAGAGAGTACAATTAGATTAGGAACAAGAGACACACCTGGGATATAGCTCCTAAGACAGGTGCCTGATGGTAAGGGGATACTTATTAACATGCACCTCATTTTTCTATCTCTTATCTGTATAATTGGAAGGCACACGCTAAAGCATTTAGGGCTGACCCAGAGGGATTCATAAAACTGACCAAGGGAAACTTCACACATAATCCAACCTGGGCAGCTATCCCAAGCTGTTGACTACAATCCTCTTGGCGAAGGAAGTCATCTGTTCTGTTCAAAACTAGAGAACAAGTAGATAAGGAAAATGACCCAGGATCAGACACTGGGAGGACTGGTGAACTGGCTGTGCCAGAGAGTGACCCGGATGGAATCCCAATTATCCTCAGGATCAAGAAAATCTAGGATATTTTGGGGGTCTGCTTTTGAAAGCCATGGAAAGACTAAGCCAGCCACCAATTAAATGGCCTAAATTAAGAGAGGTCCAATAGGGCCCTGAGGAAAGCCCCTCCACTTTGTTCCAGAGCCTGCAGGACTGCCTCAGGCAATACACAAACTGGGACCTGAAGGCCCGGGGCAGTACAGTTATTCTTAATCCCTATTTCAGATCTCAGAAGTGCTCCAGGCATCCGTTGGAAACTCCAAAAATTGCTATAGGTCCTGATACCAGTCCTGCACAACTACTAGTGGCTTCATTTAGGGTGCTCAATAACCAGTATGAAGCTGAGGATGGAAAGGAAGAAGATGAAAAGGCAGGCCGCCCTGCTCGCTGTGGCCCTCCAGTCTACTCAAGGTAACATGAGGGAGAGAAGGAATACACCATGGGTGAGTAACCTTGGCTCCCAATGAGGGACCAGAAGGCCACCAACAACGTCGGGGGCCAATCGGTATGCGTGCTCCCAGAGGAAGCGGATTGGTGGCAGGATTGTACACACCATCCCCAGAGAGGGAAGAGATCGAAGAAGATCAAGCTGTGGTAGCTTCCTTTGACTACAGATGAGATGTGATGGGGCTGTGGGGCTCCCTGGTTAGCTCCAGGAGCCCCAGGTGACCTTGACAGGAGGAGGAGAGTATATTGAATCTTTGCTCAATAATGGAGTCATGTTCTCAGGGTTGAATGCCCACATGGGAAAGCTTTCTAAAGGAAAGTGCGACCTAAAAGAAGTCTCAGGATAAGGAGAGACCAAAAGATTTCTATAGCCCTTGACCTTTGAAATAGGATTAAAACTGCTGAAGCATTATTTACTGTATGTACCAGAATGCTCCATTCATGTTCTAGGGAGGGACATGCAATCTAAGTTAGGGGCCTCAATGAGCTGGGAACAAGATAAAACAGAGATTCAATGCCCCAAAGTCAAGAGGGTGACCTTATGGCCCTGTTACAGGATACACCAGCACCTGAGAATGAAGAGATTCCTCTACATGTTTTAAGCTAAGCTAAGCTAACTTGGAATTATAGGCACAAGGAGAGGTGGAATGATCAGCAAGTGCCATGACACGAAAGGTAAAATGGAAGCAGGTAGGCTGCTGGCCCCGGGTAAAACAAATACCCTTTGAAGCCAGAAGCCATAAAGAGGAATCTTGTCCATAATCAGTAAATTTTCAGAACAGGGGAATATAGATCCGTTCAAGACCGTAGTGCTGTCAATGCTGCACAGTCCTGGAGTTATAATAGTAAATATCTTCATTTTGTTTCTGGCACAGAGCTCCTAAAATTCCTGTAATTTCCAATATGAGAGCCCTATGGGGCATCTATTTTTTTTTTATAATAATCACTTTAGTTCTCAGTTCCTGAAATAACTTGTGTTGTTCCTAACAAGGCCCTTTCAACTCCACCTGAACTGATGCTAACAAGGTGAGTTTTGGAAAGCCCCTAAGAGTGGAGTCTCGTTGTCAGGGAAACAAATTGTGTGATTTGGGGGTTTGGAGTTTCAGGCCCTTGTCTCTCCCCACACCTCCCAGAGGGGAGAGGGGCTAAATTGAGTTCAGTGGCCAACAGCTGAAGATCTAATCCACTATGCCTGTGTGATGAAGTCTCCATTAAAACCCAAAAGGATGGTGTTCAGAGAGCTTCTACGTTGGTGAACACATGGAGGTTCGGGGAGAGTGGCATACCCAGAGAGGGTTTGGGAGCTCCTCATCCCTTACCCACATATTTTACTCCATATATGTCTTCCATATGGCTGTTAATAAGTAAACAGTTTTCCTGAGTTCTGTGAGCTGCTCTATGAAATTAATCAGACCCAAGGCGGTTGTTTTGGGAAACTGCGGTCCTGTGGCAGGTTGGTCAGAAGCACAGGTGACAAACTGAAATTGCAATTGGCATCTAAAATGGGAGGCAAAGTGTACTCCAGTGAGATCTGATTCTATCCCCAGGTAGACAGATTCAGAAGTGAGTTAAATATGTTTGACTTCTCAGCCAGTAAGGGGTATAAAGTGTCTAAGGTGGTTTTCTGGTTTTCCTAGCTTTGGATCCCTAAGGGTGGATTCATTGTTAAGCCTCTCTATGATAAACTACAGGGGCAAGAAACAGACCCCTTTGAATGGGGCAAGCAAGACACAGTGGTGAGAAAATGACCCCCATGTTGAGAGCTGTAACTGCCAGCTACTTGTTACTCCAAAAAGCAGAACAACTGACTATGTGCCAACCTAAGGTGCTGTGGACCCCCTCACCAAGTCTCTAGCCTACTAGAGACTAAAGGACATCTCTGCCTATCCCAGATTAGAATACTGCAATATCAAGCTACACTGCTAAATTCCTGTAAGATTTATTTAAAACCCTGTCATACCTTAAACCCAGCTATGATGCCCCTTGATTCCAATGAGTCTGTTAGCCATGCTTGCCCAGAAGTGATTGCTAGCCACAGAGGTTTCCAGAGTGAGCCATGGACATTAAACATGGGCCAGAGATGCTTAAACTGCTAGAAGTGGTACAGGGCCCCAAGGAAGTAGCTAGAGTCAATCATAGAGGCCATCAAACAGGGGAATCAGAGGCCACAAAAGGAATTAACTTGGAAGCTGCAGCTTCCTAGTGGGCCACTCTATCGGGAGAGCTTCTCCAATTACCATGAATTCCCACTGTACCCTTTTGTGAATTTACACCAGTCTATTCCCCAGATAAAGTAAGGGAAGCAGCTACACAGGGTTACCAGTGCTCCCCAGTAACTAATGGCTGGATGATAAACCAACGAGGGAACACTTGAGTCCCCAAATCACTTGGGCACTCCTTAAGAGTGGTGATGCTCTCTTAAAGCTTGGACAAGTGGTTTTTCCCAAGATCAGCTAAATCCTACTTTGGTAGGGCCTCACTTGGTGTTACTAACCACATACTCTTCCCTAAAATTACAAGGAGTCACCCAGTGGATCCACCAAACAAAGGACAGAAAAAGAAAAAGTGCCCAGCCCTACACAACAAGAGAGTTCATCAGAGACAGTTGAAGACTCTGAGTTTTCCTGCTCACCTTTCTCCAATTTGAAACTCTTTTTACAGCAACACTGTCCAGATAAGTAATGACTGGCTATCCATCCAAGGCTCTGCCCCACAGCCTAACAAATCTCATCCCATTTAGGCAAGGTTCACTTGCAAGGAGATTGCATGTTCCTGTGCAGCAAGAATAGGTCCATCAGAGAAGGGTGGGCAACCCAGTATGGAGACCATAAAGGAGCTGATGGAATCTGGAAGGAGTGGGCAAGTACACCCAGATTCTAAATGTACACTAAAGGTCTTGAGGCTATAAGGTTGGAGACGGTTGTTAAGAACAACTCAGGGCTATGCCTGAGTTTGGGGGTAGGCCCCAAACCTATTTGAAATTATCTGGAGATTCTGCTTCTCTACTGGTTCCTATGACAATGCCCATGCTCAGGAGGAAGCTGTTGCAGAAGATAGAACTTCTACCTGTGCCCCTCAAGAATGAGGAGCAAGATAAAAACCAGAGAAGGGATTTTTGTCACCAACTAGATAGCCCAAGGAACTCAAAGGTGGGTTTGGATATTTCAACTTTTGACAAATTATTCTTCAGGGGAGCACTCCCTGGCAAACAGCAACAGAATTGTCCACAGGCAGTCAGAAAGCACCTATCTCGAAAGTCACATTTGCTGTCAGCCGTGCCCTACATTGTTCTAGAGCTGGGACCCACAAAGCATTACATCTATCAGGTGAGACAAGTGACAAACCTTCTTGCTTCCAGCTCTTTAGGAAGCTGAGAAAGACCTTGAGTTCCACAGTGCTCTTATAGCGTACTGGCAACCTCTGATACAAAAGGCAGCAGAAATGCAGTTTCTTTCCAGCTTGTAGCTCATGGCTCTTGCACTTCTGCTTCTGCCACATTTTCATTTTTCAAACCGTGCTCAGACGAAATGCCTACATCTTCCCCTTAAGCAACAGGGGCCAAGTCCAGAACATTGGTGCTTCTACATGCTTAGGAAGAGAGAAACAATAGGCTTTTAACAAAAAGCCCTTGTGGACTGACAGAGAGAATCTCCCTCACCTAGAAGAAGGCTCACTGCCAGCAGGGAAAAACAGTAGCCAGAGGGAAACCATGTCACAGGCGACCTAACAATGCTGTGTAGAGCCAAGTCACAATGTGTCTTGCTTGCTGTCCATGAGATCACACACAGGAGAAACCCTCTTGCTTCTGTCTCTTGGCAAGTCATGGATGATCTCCTGATGTCACCACCCCACAGGACATGGTTGATCCACTCGCTGGACACCACTGATCCACCCTCCAAACAAAGTTGAACCACCTGCTGGACACAGCAGAATCACCAGCCAGACATGCATGATCCACCCACAGGACACTCCCTAACCACATGTCAGACATGCTGGAACCAACTTAAGGAAACACCAGAACCACCTGCCAGATATGCTGGAACCAGGTGCTGGACAAGCCAGAACCACTTTCTGGAAACCTGTGAACCACCTGTCGGACAAGCCAGAACCAAGTGCTGGACATGCCTGAACAACCTGCCAGACATGCCTGAACCATCTTCTGGATAGGCCAGAAACAGGTGTGGCACAGGCTGGAACCAGGTGCCAGACATGACTCAACCACCTGCTGGACAAGCCAGAACCACCTGCCAGACATGCCGGAACCACCTTCCACACATGCCAGAACAACACACCAGACATGCCTGAACCACCCGCTGGACACGCGTGAATTACCCACCAGAAACACTTCATCCATCCACCAGACACACCAGAATCAACTGCCAGACACGACCGAACCACCTTCAGGACGCACTGGAACCAACCCCCCGGATGTGCTGGAACCACCTGCCAGACACGATTGATCCACCCTCTGGACACCACTGATCCAAACACCAAACACAGCTGAACCACCGGCCAGACACACCAGAAGCACCCGCTGGACATGCATCATCCACCCACAGGACACAGGAACCACCTGCCGGACATGCCGAAACCAACCACTGGACATGCTGGAAACACACACCTGGCACACTGGAACCACCTTTTGGATATGCCAGAACCACATGCCAGACATGCCAGAAGTACTTGCCAGATACACCAGACCAGGTGGCAGAAATGCCGGAACCAGGTAACAGACATGTCTGAACTACCTGCCAGACATGCCTGAACCACCTAATGGACACAGCTGAACCACCAGATGGAAACGCCTGAATCACCCACCAGACATGCTTGATCCACCATCCAGACACACTGGAACAGCTTGCCGGACACTTCAGAACCACCTCCCAGACAGTCCGGAACCACCTGCCAGAGACGCCAGAATTAGGTCACAGACATGCCAGAAGCACCTGCCGGACACGCTGGAACGAACCACCAGACACACTGGAACCACCCACTGCACATGCTGGAATCACTTTCCGGGCATGCTGGAACCACATGCCAGATACGCCAGAACAAGGTGGCAGAAATGTCAGAATCAGGTGCCAGATACACCTGAACTTCATGCTGGCCAAGCCTGAACCACCCACCAGACACACCTGAATCACATACCAGACACGCCCCATTCACCCTCCAGACACGCTGGAACAACCTGCTGGACCACTGGAAGCACAGGCTGGACTGATGGAACAAGGTGTTGGACATGCCAGAACCACCTGCCAGATATCCTGAAACCACCTGCTGGATACATCAGAACCAGATGCTGGAAATGCTGGAACTACCTGCCGGACATGCTGGAACCACCTGTTGGATACACCAGAACAGGTGCTGCACAGGCTGGGAACAGGAGCTGGACACAACAGAACCCCCTGCAGAGAAGCCTGAACCACCTGCTGGTCACTCCTGAACCACCTGCCAGACACACATGATCCACCCGCAGGACACACTAGAACCACCTGCCAGACATGCTGGAATCACCTGAAGGACACAACGCAACCATATAGCAGACATGCCAGAACCACTTGCTGGACACACCAGAACTACCTGTCAGATATGCCAGAACCAGGTCCGAGATACACCCGAACCACCTGCCAGATAGGCCTGAACCACCTGCCGGACACACGAGAATCACCTGTCAGATACGCCAGAACCAGGTCCCAGATACACCAGAGCCACCTGCCAGACAGGCCTGAACGACCTGCTGGACAGTCTGGAACCACCTGCCGGACATGCCAGAACCACCACTCAGACAAGCCAGAAGCACCTGCTGGACATGTCGGAATCAGGTGCCGTATACACTGGAACCACCTGCCAGACATGCGGGAATAAGCCACTGGACAACCCTGATCCACCCACTGGACACAGGCTGGACACAATGGAATCACCTTCCGGACACACCAGAACCACCTGCTGGACACCCGGAACCACCTGCCGGACAGGCGGGAAAAAGCCACTGGACAATGCTGATTTACTTGCCGGACAGGCCAGAACCACAGGTCAGGCACGCTGAAATCACTGGCCTGATACACTGGAACCAGGCCCCTTATATGCTGGAACAACCAGCCAGAAATGCTGGAACCATCACTCAGACACGCCAGAACCACTGGAATCAGGTCTGGGACACGCCGGAACCACCAGCCAGACAGTGGAATAACCTGCCAGACATGCCAGAATCATCTGTTGGATATGCTGGAACAACCTCCCAAACATACCAGAACCACATGCCAGACACCCACAAGCCACCTGCCAGGCAAGCCTGAACCACCTGCCAGACACTCTTGAACCACCCTCTGGACACACCTGAATCACCCACCAGACACGCTTTATCTGCCCTCCAGACATGCTGGAACCACCTGCTAGACATGCCAGAACCAGGTGCCAGACACACAAGAATCACATGCTGGATGTGCTGAAACCACCTGCCAGATACGCTAGAAACAGGTACCTGACAAGGCGAAAACACCTGCTGAATATGCCCAAATCACCCGCCAGATACAACTGAACCAGGTGCCGGATACGCTGGAGTCACCCACCAGACATGCCAGAATCACCACACAGATATGCTGGAACGGCACTCCAGACACACCGGAATCAGGATCCGAACACCCTGGAACCACCTGCCGGAATGCTGGAATCACCTGCTGGATATGCCAGAAAAAGTTGTCACACACAACGGAACCAGGTGCCGGAAACAACTGAACCACCTGCCGGACACGCCAGAATCATCTGCTGGATACGCCAGAAAGAGGTGTCACACACGACAGAACCAGGTGCTGGACATGACTGAACCAGCTGCCGCACATGCTAGAACCACCTGCCAGATACGCTGGAACCATGTCCTGGATTCACCGGAGCCACCTGCCAGACAGACCTAAACCACCTGCTGGACATGCCAGAACCACCACAGGGACAAGCCAGAACCACCCGCTGGACACCCCGGAACCTGGTGCCAGACACGCCGGAACCAACTGCAAGACATGCAGGAACCAGCAGCTGGACAAGCCTGAACCACAGGACAGACAAGACTGAACCACCCACCGAATACTCCTGAACCACTTGACGGACAGTCTGGAACCAGTTGCTGGTCATGCCTGAACCACCTGCCAGACACACATGATCCACCATCAGGGCACACTGAGGACCACCTGCCAGACATGCGGGGACCACCTGAAGGACACACGAGAACCACATCCCAGACATGACAAAACCACCTGCTGGACACACAGGAACCACCTGTCAGATACGCCGGAACCAGGTGCCTGACACACAACAACCAGTTGCCAGAAGGCCAGAACAACCTGTGTGACACACCAGAAAAACCTGCCAGACACGCAGAAATCACCTGCCTGATATGCTGGAAGCAGGTCCCAGATATGCTGGAACACCAGAACCACCAGCATGACACACCAGAACAATCTGCCAGACATGCTGAAATCATCTGCCAGATACGCTGGAACCAGGTCCCTTATAAGCTGGAGCCACCTGCCATACAGGACTGAACCACCTGCTGGAGAGTCCGGAAACACCCACCGGACATGCCAGAACCACCCACTGGACATGCCGGAACTTGGTGCCGGACAGGCTGAAACCACACAACGGACACACACAAAGCGTGTGCCAGACACGATGGAACCCCCTCCCAGACAACCCAGAACTAGGTGCCGACATGCCAGAACCACCTGCAAGACACACTGGAACCAGCTGCTGCACAAGCCTGAACCACACTCCAGAGAAGACCAAACCACCAGATGGATATGCCTGAACAATTTGACAGACAGTCTGGAACCACCTGCCAGACATGCTGGAACCACCTGCCTGAAATGCAAGAACCACCTCCTAGACACGTGGAAATCACCTGTCTGATATGCCGGAACCAGATGCCGGACACACCAGAAGCACCCACCGAACACGCCGGAACCACCTGCCGGGCATACCGGAAACTCATGCCAGACACACAGGAACCACCTGCCTGACACGCTGGAACCACCTGAACGACATGCTGGTACCACTGGCTGGACATGCCAGAACCACCTGCCAGACAAGCCTGAACCACCTGCTGGATATGCCTGAACTACTTGATGGACACTCCGGAACCACATGCCAGGCATGCCAGAACCAACTGTCAGGTATGCCACAACCAGGTGATGGACATGACGGAAACACCTGCTGGAAAAGACTGAACCACCTGCCAGATACACATGACCACTTGACGGACACTCCAGAACCACCTGCCTGGAATGCTGGAACAACCTGCCAGATTTGCCAGAACCGGGTACTGGACTCACCGGAACCACCTGCCAGACGTGCTGGAACGACCTGCCGGACACACCAGAACCACCCACCAGATACTTCAGAACCAGAGGGCTGTAAAGCTGGAACCAGGTGCTGGACATGCCTGAACCACCTGCCACACAAGCCTGAACCACCCACCGGACACACCTGAACCACCAACCGGACACACCTGAACCACCCACTGGACACTCCTGAACCACCCTCTGGACATGCCTGAATCACCCACCAGATGCCTCCCAGGGTCAGGGGACCTTAAAAACTCTCTATCCACAGCTCTTCTCCATCTTCTCATGCCAGCTTAAGTGATGGCTGGGTCACAAACTTGGGGTTCAGAGCCAGAGCTGGTTCATGACCAAGCTGCCATCTGTACATGGTCCACCCCCAAACACACTGGAACAACCTGTCGGATCTCTGGAAACACCTGCCAGACATGCCAGAGCCAGGTGCCAGACACCCATGAACCACATGCTGGATACGCTGAAACCACCTCCCGGATATGCCAGAACCAGGTGCTGGACACAACAGAATCCCCTGCCTGATATGCCAAAATCACCCACTGGATACGACTGAACCTGGTGCCGGATACGCTAGAACCACCCACCGGACATGCTGGAATCACCACACGGATATGCTGGAATGACACTCCAGACATGCTGGAATCAGGTCCTGGACACACTGGAACCACCTGCCGGACACCCTGGAACCATCGGCCGGACATGCCAGAATCCCCTGCTGGACACATCAGAAAGAGGTGTCACACATGATGGAACCAGGTGCAGGACACGACTGAACCACCTGCCAGATATGCTGGAACCAGGTGCTGGACATGACGGAGCCACCTGCTGGACATTTTGAAATTAGCTGCCAGATACGCCCAAACCACATGCCAGACATGTCAGAATCACCTGTTGCACATGCCAGAACCACCTGCTGGACAAGCCTGAACCATCTGCCAGAGAGTCCTGAACCTGCCGGACATGCCGGAACCACCTTCCAGACGTTCCGGAACCATCTGTTGCACACACTGGAACCACCTGCCAGATATGCCAGAAACAGGTGTCGCACACGACGGAACCAGGTGATGGACACTACTGAACCACCTGCCAGACATGCTGGAACCACCTGCCAGATACACCAGAATCAGATGTCGTACACACTGGAACCAGGTGCCAGACACAACTGAACCACCTGCCAGACAAGCCAGAACCACCTTCTGGATGTGCCACAAGCATCTGTTGGACATGCCAGAGCCACCTGCCAGGCACACTGGAACAGGGTGCCAGATCAGCTGGAACCACCTGCCGGACATGCGGGAATGGGCCACTGGAAAGCCCTGATCCACCCGTCAGACACCCCAGAATCACCTGTCAGGTACACAGGAATCACCTTCCAAATGTACCAGAACCACATGCCAGACACACACGAACCACCTGCCAGACATGCTGGAACCGCCTGTTGGATACTCCAGAACCAGGTGCCAGACACACCCGAATAGCTGCCGAACACATCGGAAGAAACTTTCGGATACCCCAGAACCAGGTGCCTGATTCACTGAAACTACATGTCGGATATATCAGAACCACTTGCCAGATACTCCAGAAACAGGTGTCACACATGCTGAAACCACCCGCCGGACACCCCAAAATCAGATCCTGGACACGCTGGAACCACCTCCTGGATGAGCCAGACACAGGCGCAGCACACTCTGGAACCAGGTGCTGGACACGACTGAATCCCCTGCTGAACAAGCCTCAACCACCTGCCAGACATGCCAGAACCATCTTCCAGTGGCATTGGAGCCATCAGTTGGACACGCCAGAACCACCTGTCGGACACACCAGAACCACCTGCCTGATAAGCCAAAATCAACGGTCGGATACGCCAGAACCAGCCCCCTTATATGCCATAACAACACCCTGGACATGCCAGAACAAACCACGAGACCCACTGGAACCACCACCGGGGCACACTGGAACCGCACACCAGACACGCCAGAATCAGGTCCAGGACTCGCCGGAACCACCTGCTGGACAGTCTGGAGCCACCTGCTGGACACACCAAAATCACATGCTGGACACGCCAGAACCAACTCCCAGACATGCCGGAAGAACCCACCGGCCACGTTGGAACCACCTTCCGGAAATACTGGAACCACCTGCCAGACACACCGGAGCCACCACCTGGACACGCCAAAACCACCAACCAGACACGATGGAATCAGGTCCCAGACATGCCATAGCCACCTGGTGGACTTGCCGGAATCACCCTCTGGACGTGTGGGAACCAACTGCCAGACATGCCATAAGCACACATCTGACACGCCAGAATCACCTTCCAGACATACCAGAATCTCATGCCTGACATGCCAGAAACACCTGAAGGACACGCTGGAACCATCTGTCAGATATGCCAGAACCAGGTGCCAGACATGCCGGAACCACCTTCCGGACAGTCCTGAACCACCTGCCAGACATGCCGTAACCACCTGCTTGACTCACCAGAATCACCTGCTAGACATGCTGGAACCAACTGCTGGAAACGCCGGCAGCATCCATCGGACATGGCAGAACCACCTTCCAGATATACTGGAACCACATGCCAGACACACAGGAAACACCTGCCAGACACGCCAGAACCAGCTGTTGGATATGCTAGAAGCAGGTCCCCGATATGCTGGAACCCACTTCCAGACAGGCTGGAACCACCTGCCAGTCATGCCAGAACCACCACCCATGCATGCCAAAACCACCAAAGGGACATGATGGGATCAGGTCCCGGACAAGCTGTAGCCACCTGCCGGACACGCCAGAATCACATGCCGGACATGAGGGAACCAACTGCTAGACACCCCTGAACCATCCACCAGACATGCCTGAATCATCCACCGGACACACCTGAAGCACCCCCTGGACATGCTTGAATCACCCGCCTGACATGCTTGAGCCACCCTCCAGACACGTTGGAACAACCTGCTGGACCACCAGAACCACCTGCCGGACATGCTGGAATAAGGTTCCAGACACTCCGGAACCACCTGCCAGATACCCTGAAGCCACCCGCCAGATACATCAGAACCAAGTGCCGGAAATGCCAGAACCACCTGCTGGACATGCCAGAATCTCATGCCAGACACACAGGAACCCCCTGCCTGACACACTGGAACCACCTGAACAACACGCTGGAACCACATGCTGGTCACGCCGGAACCACCTGTCAGATATTCCAGAACCAGGTGCTGGACATGCTGGAACCACCTGCTGGACACACCTGAAGCACCTGACGGACACGCTGAAATCACCTGCCAGATATGCTGGAACCATGCCCCTTATACGCAGGAACAACCCACTGGACATGCCAGAACAACCCACCTGACACACTGGAACCACCAATCGGACAGGCCAGAACCACCCACCACACGTGCTGGAATCAGGTCGGGACCATGCTGGAATAACCTGCCAGCCAGTCCGGAGCCACCTGCTGGACACACTGGAATCAACTGTTGGATATGCCAGAACCACATTCCGAATGTACCACAACCACATGCCAGACACACATGAACCACTTGCCAGACATGCCAGAACCACCTGTCGAATATGCTGGAACGAGGTGCTGGATATGCTGAAACCACCTGCCAGATATGGTGGAACAAGGTGCCAGAGAAACTTGAACCAAATGCAGGATACGGCTGAATCACTCGAAGGACACTCCAGAACCACCTGCCTGGCACGTGGGAACCACCTGCTACATATGCCAGAACCATGTGCCAGACACAATGGAACCACCTCCCGAACACGCTGGAACCCACTGCCAGACATGCCTGAACAACCCACAGGACATGTCTGAACCACCCCCCAGACACACGTGATCCACCACAGGACACACTGGAACCACCTACCAGACATGCCAGAACCACCTCAAGGACACAACGGAACCACATCCCAGACATGCCAGAACCACCGGCGTGACATGCCAGAGCAACCTGCCAGACACACCAAAATCACCTGCTGGATACACCGGAGCCATGTTCTGGATACACTGGAGCCACCTGCCAGACACTCCTGAACCACCTGATGGACATGCCAGAAACACCACAGGGACAAGCCAGAACCACCCTTTGGGCACCCCAGAACCTGGTACCAGAAATGTCGGAACTAACTGCAAGAGACGCTGGAACCAGCAGCTGGACACATGACAGACAAGACTGAACCACCCACCGAATACTCCTGAACCACTTGACGGACAGTCTGGAACCAGTTGCTGGTCATGCCTGAACCACCTGCCAGACACACGTGACCCACCAGCAGGACACACTGGACCCACCTGCCAGACATGCTGGGACCACCTGAAGGACACACCAGAACCACATCCTAGACATGCCAGAACCACCTGCTGGACTCACCGGAACCACCTGTCGGATATGCTGGAACCAGGTGCCTGACACTCAACAACCAGGTGCCAGAAGGCTGGAACCACCTGCATGACATGCCAGAACAACCTGCCGGACATGCCAAAATCACCTGCCGGATATGCCGGAACCAGGTCCCAGATACGCCAGAGTCACCTGCCAGACAGGCCTGAACCACCTGCCGGAGAGTCTGGAAACACCCACCGAACATACCACAACCACCACACGGATAATCCACAACCACCAGTCGGACACGCTGGAACCACCTACCAGACAACCCTTATCCACCTGCCTGACATGCCAGAATAAGGGGCCAGACATACAGGAGGGATGCACCGGACAGGCTGCAACAATGTGCCAGACATGCCTAAAGCACCTGCCGGAGAGGCCTGAACCACCTACCACATACGCCAGAACCATGTGCGGGACACATCGGACCATGTGACAGACACACATGAATCACCTGTTGGACAAGCCTGAACCAAGTGCCAGAGATGCCTGAATGACCTGCCGTACATGCCAGAACCACCTGTCGGAGAAGCCTGAATCAAGTGCCAGACACGCCTGAACCACCTGCCAGACATGCTGGAACCACCTGCTGGATACACTAGAACAACCCGCCGGACACACCCGGACCACACGCCGGACACTCCTAAAGCACCTGCCAGACACACCCAAACCACCTTTTGGACACATCAGAACTATGCTTTGGAAACACCTGGACCATGTGCCGGATGCACCTGGACCACCTGATGGACCCCCTGAACAAGTTGCCAGACCACCAGAACCACCTGCCATGCATGCCAGAACCAGGTGCCAGACACACAGGAACCACATGATGGATATGCTGAAACCATCTGCTGGATATGCCAGAACCAGGTGCCGGACAAGGTGCAACCACCTGTTGGATATGCCAAAATCACCTGCCAGATACTACTGAACCAGGTGCTGGATATGCTGGAACCACCTGCCAGACATGCCAGAATCACCACACGAATATGCTGGAATGACACTCAGGACATGCCAGAATCAGGTCCCAGACACCCTGGAACCATCTGCCAGACACACCGAATCACCTGCCAGATACGCCAGAAAGAGGTGTCACACACGACAGAACCAGGTGCTGGAAATGACTGAACCACCTGCCAAACACCCAAGAACCACCTGCCAGACGTGCTGGAATCACCGGCCAGATACACCAGAAAGAGGTGTCACACATGACGAAACCAGGTGCTGGACACGACAGAACCAGGTGCCGGACATGCTAGAACCACCTGCAGGATATGCCAAAACCAGGTCCCAGATACGCTGGAACCAACTTCCACACAGGCTGGAATCACCTGCTGGATAAGCCAGAACCACCACCCGGACATGCCAAAACCACCGAATGGACACAACGGAATCAGGTTCCAAAAACACCATACCACCTGCAGGACAGGCGGGAAAAAGGCACTGGACAACCATGATCCACCTGCCAGACCGGCTGGAAACACCTGACTCACAATCCAAAATCAACTACCTGATACGCGGGAATCATGCCGCTTATACGCTGGAACCCACCAGAAATGCTGGAACCACCTGCCAGACATGCTGGAACCACCACTCAGACACGCCAGAACCACCCAGCACACACACCGGAATCAGGTCCGGGACATGCTGGAAACAACTGACGGACAGTCCGGAACCACCTGCTGGACACACTGGAATTACCTGCCGGACATGCCAGAACCAAATGCTGCATATGTCAGAAGCATCCATCGGACACGCAGGAAAGACCTTCCAAATGTACCAGAACCGCATGCCAAACACACAGGAAACACCTGCCAGACATGCTGGAACCACCTGTTGGATACGCCGGAACCAGGTGCCCAATATGCTGAAACCACCTGCCAAATACGCCAGAACCAGGTGCTGGACACACTTGAAACACCTGCTGGACACATTGAAATCACCTGCCGGATACATTGAAACAATGTCCTGGCCATGCCAGGACCACCTGCTGGACACACCGGAGCCATCTGTCAGATCCATCAGAATCAGGTCCAGCACAGACCGGAACCAAGTGCTGGACACACCCGAATCAGCTGCCGGACAATCCTGAACCACCTGCCGGACCAGCCTGGGCCACTTTACGGACAATCTGGAAACACATGCCGGGCATGCCAGAACCACCTACCAGATAAGCCAGAACCAGGTGCCAGACAAGACGGGGCCACCTTCCAGAAAGACATGAACCACTTGTTGGACAAGCCTGAACCAAGTGCCAGACATGCCTGAACAACCTGCCGGACACACCTGAACCACCTGCTGGATAGGCCAGAAACAGGTGCAGCAAACATCAGAACCAGGTGTCAGAAATAAGTGAACCACCTGCCGCACAAGCCTGAACCATCCGCCGGAGAGTCCTGAACCGCCTGCCCGTCATGCCAGAACCACCTTCCAGACGTACCAGAACCATCTGTCGCACACATCGGAACCAACAGCCAGATATGCCAGAAACAGGTGTTGCACATGATGGAGCCAGGTGCCGGACAAGACTGAACCACATGCTGGACATGCTGGAACCACCCACCAGACACACCTGAACCATCCACCGGACACACTGAACAACCCCCTGGACATGCCTGAATCACCCGCTAGACACAGTTGATCCACCCTCCAGACACGCTGGAACAACCTACTGGACCACCGGAACCACCAGCCAGACATGCCAGAACAAGGTGCCAGACAGGCCGGAACCACCTACTGGATACCCTGAAACCACCTGCCAGATACATCAGAAGCAGGTGCCAGAAGTGCTGGAACCACATGCTGGACATGCCGGAACCACCTGTTGGATATTCCAGAACTGGTGCCACACAGGCCAGGAGTAGGAGCCGGTTATGAGTGAACCACCTGCCAGAGAAGCCTGAACCACCTGTCAGTCATGCCTGAACCACCTGACAGACGCCCGTGATCCACCCGCAGGACACGCCGGAACCACCTGCTGGATACGCCAAAATCACCTGCTGGATATGCCTGAACCAGGTGCCAGATACACTGGAAGCACCCACTGGACATGCTGGAATCACCACATGGATATGGCAGAACCACATGTCAGACACACCAGAACCACCACCCCTACATACTGGAACCACCAGCCAGAGACACAGGAATCTGGTCCTGGAATTGCTGGAACCACCTTTCGGACACGCAAGAACCACCTGCTCGACATGACAGAACCACGGGCCAGACACGTAGAATTCACCTGCCTGATATGCTGGAACCATGTGCTGGAAATGCCGGAAACCACCTGCCCGACACACTGGGGCCAACTGCCAGATATGCCAGAAACAGGTGCACCACATTACAGAACCAGATGCTGGACACATCGGAACCACCTGCTGGACATGCAGGAACCACCAGATGGACATGCCAGAACCACCCACCAGACACAATGGAACCACCTTCAGGACACTGCAGAATCAGGTGCCAGACATGCCAGAACCACCTGCAAGACATGCCAGAAACAGCTGCTGGACAAGCCTGAACCACATGCCAGACAAGACTGAACCACCTGCTGGAAACGCCTGAACCACTCGACTGACAGTCCAGAACCACCTGTTGGACACACCAGAAACACCTGCCTGATACACCAGAACCACCTGATGGACATGCTGGAGCCAGGTGTCAGACATGCCAGAACCACCTGCAAGACACACTGGAAGCAGCTGTGCACAAGCCTGAAACACATGCCAGAGGAGACTGAACCACCTGCCAGATATGCCAGAACCACAGGCCAGATATACGGGAAGGGCACGCTGGAAATGCTGGAACCACCCACCGGACACACCCAGACCACCTGCCAGACAAGCCTGAAGCACTTGCCGGACACAACAAAATCACCTCCCAGACATGCTGGAACCAGGTCTGGAGACGCCGGAACAACCTGCCAGACACACCAGAATCAGGTCCTGGACACGCTGGAACCACTTGCTGAAAAAGAGTGAACCACCTGCCAGATACGCTGGAACCAACTGCCAGACACTTGGGAACTACAAGTTGGATACACTAGAAGCAGGTGCCAGATATACTGAAACCACCTGACAAATACTCCAGAACCATGTGCCAGAACCTCAGAACCACCAGCCAGACACTTCGGAACCACTAGTCACATACTCCTGAACCAGATGCTAGATATGCTGGAGGGACCTGCCGAACATGCTGGAATCACCACACGGATATGCTGGAACCACACGCCGGACACAACAGAATCAGGTTCAGGACATGCTGTAACCACCTGTCAGACACACTGAAATCACCCGCAGGACATGCTGAAACCAGCATCCAACACGCTGGAACCACCCACCGGACATGCCAGAAATATCTGCCAGACATGCCAGTACCAACTGCCAGACCCATCGGAAACACCAGTTGAATATGCCGGAACCAGGTACCAGACACGCTGAAATCACCTGCCTGATATGCCAGAACCATGTGCCGTAAATGCCCGAACCACATGCTGGACATGCTGGAACCACCTGTCAGATATGCCAGAAACAGGTGCTGCACACACCAGAAACAGGAGCTGGACATGGCTGGATGACCTGCTGGACAAGCCTGAAACACCTTCCAGAGAGGCCTGAACCACCAGACGGACACACTGGAACCACCTGTGGGACACGTGCGAAACATCTGTGGGACATGCTGGAACCAGGTGCCCAACACACTGGAACTACCTGCTGGACATGCTGGAACCACCTGCCATACACATCTGAACCACATGCCCTGCATGCCGGGACCACCTGCCCCACATGATGAAATCACCTGCTGGATACAAGGGAACTAGGTCCAGATATATCAGAACCACCTGCTGGATATGCCGAAATCACCTGCTGGATACACCTGAAGCAGGTGCTGGATATGCTGGGACCACCCACTGAACACACAGGAAATAGGTTGAGGACATGCTGGAATCACCCCAGGGCACACCAGAACCAACTGCCGTACACACCAGAAGCCCCCACCGGACACACCAGAACCACATTCTGGACATACCAGAACCACATGCTGGACATGCCAGAACAACCTGCCAGACACAATGGAACCACCTGATGGACCCACTGAAACCATCTTCCAGACACCCTGGAACCTCTGTTGGACACACCAGAAGCACATGACGCACATGCTGGGACCAGATACCGGACACTTCAGAACCACCTGCTGGACACACTGGAACCAGCTGACGGACACGCCGGAATCACCTACCAGACAGGCTGGAACCACAGGCCAGACATGCTGGAAGGACGTGCCGGACATGCCGGAACCACCTGCTGGACTCACCCAGACCACCTCCTGGACATGCCCACAGCACCTGCCAGACACACCCAAGCCACCTGCTGGACATACTGAAACCACCTTTTAGACACGTTACAACCACAGTTCAGAAATGCCTGGACCATGGATGTCCATGCCTGGAGCACGTGCTGGTTACACCTGGACCACCTGATGGACAGGCCAAAATCACCTACTGGATGTGCTGGAAACAGGTCCGGGTACGCCGGAACCACCTGCTAGACATGGTGGTATCACCATGCAGACATGCCAGAACCACCTGCCTGAAACACCAGAGCCACCTGCTGGCCCCATGGAAATCACCTACTGGATATGCTGAAACCTGGTCCTGGATACACCGAAACCACCCATCAGACATGCGGGAACTACCACCCCAACACACCAGAACAACCTGACAGACATGCCAAAAGCACCTGCCAGATGCACTGGAACCAGGTCTGGATATGCCAGAACAACTCACCAGAAACAGCTGGGTCCACCACCCGGACATGAAGGAACCACCCACCAGACACACCAGAAGCAGCTGCCAGACACACAGGAACCATCTGCCAAACAGACCAAAATCATCTGCCTGGTACGAGGGAACTAGGCCTCTTACACGCTGGAACAACCCACTGGACATGCTGGAACAACCCACTGGACACACTGGAACCACCACTCGGACACGCTGGAACCACCCACCAGACACACTGGAATCAGGTCGGGGAAATGCTAGAACCACCTGCTGGAGAGTCCCAAACCTCCTGCCGGACGCTCTGGCATCACCCACTGGACACACCAAAACCAAGATCCAGACAAAACAGAACCACCCACAGGACACGCCAGAATCTGATCACAGAGACGTCCCAAAAGCACATGCAGCACCCGCCGGAACCAGGTGCAGGACGCGACTGAGCCCCATGCTGGACAAGCCTGAACCACCTGTCAGAGGCCTGAACGGCCTGCCAGACATGCCAGAATCACCCACCGGGCACGCTGGAACTACGTGCCAGACATGCCAGAAGAAACCAATGGACATGCTGGAAACACCTTCCGGAAATACCAGAACCACATGCCAGACATACCAGAACCACCTGTCGGATACACCAGAATGAGGTGCCCGATACGCTGAAACCACCTGCTGAATTCCCCAGAACTAGATGCTGGACACACTGGAACCACCTGCCGGAAATGCTGGAATCACACTCCAGAAATGCCAGAACCAACTGCCGGAGATGCAGGAACCATCTGCCACATACGCTGGAACCAGGTGGCTGTAACGACAGAATCAGGTGCCAGACACACCTGAACCACCTGCCAGACAAACCTGAACCACCTCCAAGACAAGCCTGAACAACCCACTGGACATGACTGAACCACCCACAGGACCCTCATGAACCACCCGCCAGACATGCCTGAACCATCCCCTGGACACACCTGAATCACCTGCCAGACATGCTTGATCCACCCTCCAGAAAAGCTGGAACAATGTGCGGGACCACTGGAACTACCTGCCAGACACACCAGAAATGTGCCAGACACTCCAGAACCACCTACTGGATGGACCGAAACCACCTGCCGGATACGCCAAAACCAGCCTGAATGACTTTACTGACAGTCCAGAACGACATGCCAGGCAGGCTGGAACCACCTGCCAGATATGGCAGAACCAGGTACTGGTCAGGCCAGAACCACCACCTGGAAAGGCATGAACCACCTGTTGGACAAGCCTGAACCAAGGTGCCAGACACGCCTGAATGACCTGCCAGACACTCCTGAACCACCTGCCAGAGAGGCCAGAAACAGGCATAGCACATGCTGGAAGCAGGTGCTGGACACGACTGAACCATCTACCAGACAAGCCTGAACCATCTGCTGGCCTGTCCTGAACCACCTACCAGACATGCCTGATGCAGGTGCCAGATGTGCTGGAATCACCTGCTGGACACGACAGAACCTCCTTCTGGACATACCCCAAACACATGCTGGACATGCCAGAACCACCACACGGACAAGCCAGAACCACCCGCTGGACAGGCCAGAACCTGGTGCCAGACATGCTGGAACCAACCACAGGACAAGCCTTAACCACCTGCCAGGCATGCCAAAACGACAAGCCAGACATGCCGGAAGAACACACCAGAACCACCCACCGGACACACCAGGACCACCTGTCAGACCCACCTGAACACCTGCCATATACACCAAAATCACCTGCTGGATACATCTGAACCAGCTCCCAGATACACTAGAACCACCCACTGGATATACTGGGATACCCTGGAACCACAAGCTGGACAACCTGAAATCAGGTGCTGGACATGCTGTAACCACCTGCCAGACACCCCGGAACCACCTGCCTGACATGGCGGAATCACCCACTGGACACACCGAAACCAAGTGTCCCACATGCCAGAATCACCCACTGGAAACATTGGAACCACCTGCCGAACAGGCCAAAATCAACTGCCTGATATGCCAGAACCAGGCCCCTTATATGCCAGCACAACCCACTGGACATGCCGGAACCACCCACTGGACACACTGGAGCCACCAGTCAGACACGCTGGAACCACCCACCAGACACACTGGAATCAGGTCCAGGAAACGCTGGAACCACTGCCAAACAGTCCCGAAGCACCTGATGGACACGCCAGCATCACCTGCTGGACATGCCAAAACCACGACCCGGACATGCCAGAACCACCCACCGGACACACTGGAATCCGATCATGGACATGCTGGAACCACCTGCGGGATGTGCCAAAAACACATGCAGCACCCGCCGGAACCAGGTGCCGACGTGACTGAACCCTATGCCGGACAAACCTGAACCACCTGCCGGAAATGCCAGAATCACCCATCGGGCATTCCCGAACCTACTGCCGGACATGCTAGAAGAAACCACTGGACACACTGGAAACACCTTCTGGAAATACTGGAACCACATTCTGGACATGCTGGAACCACAAGCCAGACATGCCAGAACCACCTGTCAGATACGCCGGAACCAGGTGCTGGATATGCTGAAACCACCTGCTGAATACGCCAGAAGCAGATGCTGGACACGCTGGAACCACCTGCCAGAAACATCAAAACCACCTGCCAGATATGCTGGAACCAGGTGCCAGACATGCTGGAAGCACTTGCCAGATATGATGGAACCAGGTCCCGGACTTGCCAGAACCACATGCTGGAAATGCTGGAACCAACCCCGAGACATGAGGAACCACCTGCCGCATATGCCGGAACCAGGCTGCTGTAACACCAGAATCAGGTGCCAGGCACATCTGAACCACCCACCAGACAAGCCTGAACAACCCACTGTAAATGCCTGACCCACTTGCCAGACACTCATGAACCACCCACCAGAGATGCCTGAACCATCCCCTGGACATGCCTGAATCATGCTTGATCCACTCTCCAGAAAAGCAGGAACTACCTGTGGGACTGCCAGAACTACCTGCCAGACATGCCGGAAATAGGTGTCAGACATGCCGGAACCACCTGCCGGATATGCTGAAACCACCTGCTGGACATGTCAAAACCAGGTGCTGGACATGCAGGAACCACCTGTTGGATATGGCAAAATCACCTGCCAGATACCCCTGAGCCAGTTCCCCGATATGCTGGAACCACCTGCCTTACATGCTGGAATCACCACACAGATACCCTGGAACCACACACTGGATATGCCAGAACCAGGTGCCGGACATGCCGGGACCCCCTGCTGGCCACACTGGAACCACCTGCTGCATACACTTAAGACAGGTACAGCATGCACCGGAACCACCTTCCTGACACACTGGAACCACCTGTCAGATATGCCAGAACCAGGTCACTGATATGCTGAAACTACCTGCCAGATACACTGGAACCAGGTTCCAGATATGCCAGAACCACCTGCCATATATGCCAAAACGAGGTACTGGACATGCCGGAACCACCTGCCAGACACACTGGAACCACCTGCCAGACATGCCAGAACAGGGGCCAGACATGCAAGAACCACCTAATGGATATGCTGAAACCAACTGCAGGATACTCCTGAACCAGGTACCAGACATGCTGAAACCACCTGCCTGGTCCGCCAGAACCATGAGCCGGAAAAGCTGAAACCACATCCAGACACGCCGGAAGCACCTGTCGGATACACCAGAAACAGGTGCCACACACACCAGAAACAGGAGCTGGACAAGGCGGAACCACCAGCTAGACACACTCTGACCACCTGCCGGACATGCCCGAACCACCTGCCAGACACACCCAAACCACCTTTCGGACACATCATAACCACATTTCAGAAATGCCTGGACTATGGCACAGCCATGCCTGGACCACATGCTGGAAGCACCTGGACCACCTGATGGACACACCTGAACAACCTGCTGAACACACCAGAACTGCCTGCCAGACATACTGGAACCATCTACTGGAAACACTGAAACCACCTGTTGGACATGGCTGAACCAACCACAGGATACAAAAGAACCTCCTTCTGGACACGTGCCAAACATGTGCCAGACACGGCAATATGAGCTGCCAGATACAATGGAACCATGTGCTGGACATGCCGGACCAAGTGCCAGACACTCCTGATCCACCTGTCGGAAAAGCCTGAATCAAGTGCTGGACACGCCTGAACCACCTGCCAGAAGTGCTGGAACCACCTGCATGAAACACCAGAACCAGCTGCTGGAAAAGCCTGAACACATGCCAGACAAGACTGAATAACCTGCCAGATAAGCCTGAACCACTTGGTGGACAGTCTGGAACCACCCGCCAGACACGCCATAACCACCTGCTTGATAAGCCAGAACCACCTGCCGGACATGCTGGAACCACCTTTTGGATACACCAGAACAGGTGCAGCACACGCCAGAACCAGATGCTGGACATGTTGGAACCACCTGCTGGACACCCTGGAACCACTTGAGGGACACGCCAGAACCACCTGCCGGACACAATGGAACCACCACCTGGACACACTGCAACCACCCACAGGACAACCCTTATTGATCCACCAGGCATGCTGGAACGACAGGCCGGACATGCTGGGAGGACATACCAGACACTCCAGAACCACCTGCTGGAAACAGCTGCCAGATACACCGAAATCACCTGCCTGATATGGCTGAACCAGGTCTCAGATACGCTGGAAAAACCCACCAGATATGCTGGGATCACCATACGGATATGCTGGAAACATAAGCTGGACAAGCCAAAATCAGGTGCTGGACACGCTGGAACCACCTGCCAGACACACCAGAGCCACCTGCCAAACATGCCAAAATCATCTGCCTGATATGCCAGAACTAGACCCCTTATTCGGTGGAACAACCCGCTGGACATCCTGGAACCACCCACCAGACACACTGGAACCACCACTCAGACACGCTGGAACCACCCACCAGACATGCTGGAATCAGGTCCAGGAAACACCAAAACCACATGCTGGACAGTCCCGAACCAGCTGATGGACATGCCTGCATCACCCGCTGGACATACCAAAACCAAGATGCAGACACCTCAGAACCACCCACCAGACACACCAGAATCCGATCAGAGACATGCTGGAACCACCTGTGGGATGCGCCAAAAACATGTGCAGCACCCGCTGGGACCAGGTGCCAGACGCGACTGAGCCCCATGCCAGACAAGCCTGAACCACCTGCCAGAGGCCTGAACCACCTGCCGGACACGCTGGAATCACCCACTGGGCATACCAGAACCTATTGCCAGACACGCCAGAGGAAACCACCGGACACGCTGGAAACACCTTCCGGAAATACCTGAACCACATGCTGGACACACCAGAACCACATGCAAGACATGCCAGAACCACCTGTCTGATTCACCTGAACCAGGTGCTTGATACACTAAAACCACCTGCTGAATATGTCAGAACCAGATGCCAGACACGCCAGAATGACCTGACAGATACGCCAGAACCAGGTGCCAGACATGCCAGAAGCACTTGCCAGATATGCCAGAACCAGGTGCCGGACTCGCCGGAACCATCTGCCAGAGATGATGGAACCACCACCCAGACACACGGGAACCATCTGCTGGACATGCCAGAATCATGCTCAAGAAATGCCAGAACCAACCACCGCACATGCAGGAACCCCCTGCCGCATACACTGGAACCAGGCAGCCAGAACGCTGGAACCAGGTGCCAGATATGCCTGAACCACCTGCCAGACAAGTCTGAACCACCTGCCAGACAAGCCTGAACAACCTGCTGGACATGCCTGAACCACCCGCCAGACGCTCATGACCCACCTGCTGGACACGCCTGAATCGTCCCCTGGACATGCCTGAATCACCCACCAGACACGCTTTATCCACCCTCCAGAAAAGCTGGAACTACCTGTGGGAACACCAGAACTACCTGCCAGACATGCCAGAAACAGGTGCCAGACACGCCAGAACCACCTACTTGATTTGCTGAAACCACCTGCTGGATATGCCAAAACCAGGTGCCAGACACGCAGGAATCACCTGCTGGATACACCAAAATCACCTGTCGGATACCCCGGAACCAGTTCCCCGATATGATGGAACCACCCACCTTACATGCCGGAATCACCACACAGATACACTGGAACCACACACTCGATATGCCAGAACCAGGTGCCAGACATGCCAGAACCCCCTGCTAGACATGCTGGAACCACCTGCTGCAAACGTTTGAGACAGGTACAGCACACGCTGGAACAACCTGTTGGATACACTGGAAGCAGGTGGCCGATATGCTGAAACCACCTGCCGGATACACAGGAACCAGGTGCCAGACATGCCGGAACCACCTGCCAAACAGGCCTGAACCACCTGCTAAACAGGCCTGAACCACCTGCTGGATATGCCTGAACTACTTGACAGACAAGCCTGAGCCAACTGCTGGAGAGGCCTGAACCATGTCCCAGACACAACGGAACCACCTCCTAGACGGGTTGGAAGCATCTATTGGACACGCCTAAAACACCAGATGGACATGCTGGAGCCAGATGCCAGATATGTTGGAACCACCTGCTGGACAAACCAGAATCATCTGAACAACATGCTGGAACCACCCACCAGAGACGTAGGAACCACAGGCCAGACATGCCAGAAGGATGGGCTGGACACACAGGAGCCACCTGCTGGACATACCCAGACCACCTGCCGGACACACCGGAAGCACATGCGGGACATGACCGAACCACCTACTGGACACACCCAAACCACCTTTCAGACACGTCAGAACCACGTTTCAGAAATGCCTGGACCACGGGCCGGCCATGTCTGGACCATGTGTCAGATGTACATGGACCACTTGATGGACATGCCTGAACAATCTATCAGAAACACAGGAACTACTTGCCTTACATAATGAAATCATCCACTGGAAATGCCAGAACCACCCACTGGACACGACAGAAGCCCCTTCCCGACGTGCCCCAACCATGTGCCAAACATGATAGATCCTGTTGCCAGACCCCCCGGAAACACCTGCTGGTCATGCCGGAAACACCTCACAGGCTAGAACCAGGTGCCAGACACGCCGGAACCACCTGCAAGACAAGCCAAAAGCCAATGCTGGACAAACCTGAACCACATGAGACACAAGACTGAATGACGTGCCAGATACACCTGAACGACTTGCTGGACAGTCTGAAACCCCCTGCGAGACACGCCAGAACAACCTGCCTGAAACGCCAGAACCACCTCCTGGACATGTGGAAATCACCTGCTGTATACGCAGAAACCTGGTCCCAGATATGCCGGAACCACTCAGTGGACATGCTGGAACAACCACTTGGACATGGCAGAACCACCCACCAGACACACAGGAATCAGGACCCAGACATGCTGGAACCACCCACCGGACAACCCTTATCCACCCACCTGACATGCCAGAACAACAGTCCAGATATATAGGAATGCCGCATCAGACATGCCTGAAGCACTGGCTGGAGAGGCCTAAACCAACTACCAGATACACCAGAACCATTTTCAGGACATTCTGGTCCATGTTGCAGACACACATGAATCACCTATTGGACAAGCCTGAATCAAATGCCTGACACGCCTGAACCACCTGCCAGACATGCCGGAGCCACCCACAAGACACAGTGGAATCAGATCCTAGACATGTTGGAACCACCTCCCGGATGAGCCAGACGCAGGCGCAGCACACTCTGGAACCAGGTGCCAGACATGACTGAATGCCCTGCTGGACAAACCTCAACCACCTGCCAGACATGCCAGAACCACCTCCGGATGTGCCAGAATCATGAGTTGGACACCCCAGAACCACCTGCCAAGTGTGCCAGAACCACCTGACCAACACGCCAGAATCACCTGTCGGGTACACCGGAACCAGGCCCATTATACACCGAACAACCCACTGGACATGCTGGAACAACCCACCAGACACACTGGAACCACAACTGGGACACACCAGACCCAACCGCCAGACATGCCAGAATCAGGTCTGGCACACGCCAGAACCACCTGCTGGACATGCTGGAATCACCCGCTGGACACACTGGAACCAACTCCTGGACACGCCAGAAGAAGCCACCAAACATGCTGTAACTACCTTCTGGAAATTCCGGAAACACATGCTGGACACACTGGAACCACCTGCCAGACATGCTGGAACCACCTGCTTGACTTGCCGGAATCACCTGCCAGACACACTGGAACCAACAGCCAGACACGCTGGAAGCATCCATTGGACATGGTGGAACCACCTTCCGGACGTACTGGAACCACATGCCAGACACACAGGAAACACCTGCCAGTCACGCCAGAACCACCTGTCGGATATTCTGGAAGCAGGTGCCTGATACTCTGAAACCATCTGCCTAATACTCCATTACCAGGTGCCAGACATGCCCGAAACACCTGCCTGACATGGTGAAATCACCTGCCGGATATGCCAAAACCATGTGCCAGACACACCTGAAACACCTGGCAGATACCCCAGAACCACCTGCCAGATAGGACAGAAACAGGTGTAGCACACACCAGAACCAGGTGCCGAACATGACTGAACCACCTGCCGGACAAGCCTGAACAAGGTGCCAGATATGCTGGAACCACCTGGTGGACACAGTAGAACCTCATTCTGGACATGCCCCAAACATGTGACGGACACACCAGAACCACCACCTGGACAAGCCAGAACCACCCACTGGACAGGCTGGAACCTGGTGCCGGATACACCAGAACCATGTACCAAAACCTTGAACCACCTGCCAGACACTCTGGAACCACCAGTCGGATATGCCAGAACCAAGTGCAGGATATGCTGAAACCACCTGCCAGAACCACTTGAGGGACACTCCAGAACCACCTGCCTGGCATGTGGGAACCACCAGCTAGATATGCTGGAACCAGGTGCCAACAAAATGTAATCACACGCATACGCCAGACCCACCCGCTGGACATGCCTGAACAACCCACCGGACATGCCTGAATCACCTGCCGGACATGCTTGATCCACCCTCCAGACACTCTGGAACAGCCTGCCAGACCGTCGGAACCACCTGCCAGATACGCTGAAACCACCTGCCTGATACATCAGAACCAGGTGCCAGAAATGCTGGAACCACCTGCTGCACATGCCAGAACCACCTGTTGGATACAGCAGAACAGGTGCTGCACAGGCTGGGAACAGGAGCCGGACATGACTGAACCACCTGCCAGAGAAGCCTGATGCACCTGTTGGTCACACCTGAACCACGTAACAGACATGCATGATCCACCTGCAGGACATGCCGGAACCACCTGCTAGACATGCTGGAGCCACCTGAAGGACACAACAAAACCACATCCCAGACACTCCAGAACCACCTGCGGGACACACTGGAACCACCTGTGCAATACACCAGAACCAGGCACTGGACATGCCTGAACCAGATGCCAGAACATGAGAACCACCTGCATGAAAGGCCAGAACAACCTGCTGGACATGCCAAAATCATTTGCCAGATATGCTGGAACCAGGTCCTGGATACACCCGAGCCACCTGCCAGAAAGGCCTGAACCACCTGCCGGACATGTCAGAAACACCACATGGACAAGCCAGAACCACTCGCTGGACACGCCGGAATCGGGTGCCGGACATGCTGGAACCACCTGCTGGACAACCCTCATCCACCTGCCTGACACATCAGAACCACCTGCTGGATAAGCTGGAATCACCTGCCAGACACACCTGGAGCACCTGACGGACACTCCCAAAGCACTGACAGACACACCCAAACCAACTTTTGGACACATCAGAACCATGTTTCAGAAATGCCTGGACCATGGGACGGCCATGCCTGGACCATGTGCCAGATGCACCTGGACCACCTGATGGACATGCCTGAATAACTTGCTGGAACTCCAGAACCACTTGCCAGAATTGCCAGAACCAGGTGCCAGACATGCAGTGCCACCTGCCAGATATGCTGAAACCACCTGCCGGATACACCAGAACCAGGTGCTGGATACGCCAGAACCACCTGCAAGATACCCCAAAATCACCTGTCAGATACGCCTGAACAAAGAGCCGGATACACTGGAACTACCAGCCAGACATGCTGGAATCACCACATGGAAACGCCAGAACCACACACCAGACATGCCAGAAACGGTCCATGACATGCTGGAACCACCTGCCGGACACCCCAGAACCACCTTCTGGACACACCGGAATCATCCTCCGGACATGCCAGAACAAGCGCCCGACATGCCTGAACCAGCCACAGGACATGCCAGAACCACCTTCCAGACACGCAAAAATCACCTGCCAGATATGCTGGAACCAGGCACCTTATACACAGGAACAACCCTCCGGACATGCTGGAATCATCAACTGACACAGCAGAATCAGGTCCAGGACATGCTAGAACCACCTGCTGGACAGTCCAGAACCACCTGAGGGACATGTCGGAACCACCAGTTGGACATGCCGGAAACACCTTCCAGACACGCTGGAAGCATCCACAAGACAGACGGGAAGCACATGCCGGACATGCTGGAACCACCTGTCAGATATGCTGGAACCAGGTGCTGGACATACTGAAACCACCAGCCAAATACGCCAGAACCAGGTGCAGGACACACCGGAAAAAGATGCAGGCACGTCGGAACCACCTGCTGGACACACCAGAACCACCTGATGGACATGCCACAACCACCAGCCAGCCACAATGGAACCCTCACCTGGACACACCAGAACCACCTGCCAAAAAACCCTTATCCACCCACCAGACATGCCGGAACCACAAGGCAGACATGCCAGAAGGACACGTTGGACACACCAGAACCACCCGCCGGACACACCCAGATCACCTGACTCACATGCCTGAAGCACCTGCCAGACATACCCGAACCACCTGCCAGAGACACCCAAACCCCCTTTGGGACACGTCAGAACCACGTTTCAGAAACGCCAGGACCATGGGATGGCCATGCCTGGTCCACGTGCCAGATGCACCTGGACCACCTGATGGACACGCCTGAAAAACCTCCCGGACATGCCAGAACTACCCACCAGATATACCAGAAGCATCCACCAGAAACGCCGGAACCACCTCCAGGTAACATCTGAACCACCTGCTGGACACAACAGAACCTCCTTCGGGATACACCCCAAACATGTGCCGGACATGCCAGAAACACCACACGGACAAGCCAGAACCACCTGCTGGACATGCTGGAACCTGATGCTGGACACGCTGGAACCACCCACAGGACAACCCTTATCCACCTGCCTGACAGGCCAGAACCACAGGCCAGACATACAGGAAGGATTCAACACACATGCCAGAACCATGCACTGGACATGCCCAAAACACCTGCCAGAGAGGCCTGAACCAGCTGCCAGAAACACCAGAACCATGTGTGGACATGTCAGATCATGTGCTAGACACGCATGAATCACCTGTCGGACAAGCCTGAACCAAGTGCCAGACATGCCTGAACCACCTGCCAGACACGCCGGAACCAACTGCCAGATAAGCTGGAACCACCCGCCAGACACACCCAGACCACCTGTCCGACATACCCGAAGCACCTGCCGGACACCTGCAAACCACCTTTCGGACAAGTCAGAACCATGTTTCAGAAACACCTGGACCACAAGACGGCCATGCCTGGACCATGATCCGGATTGTCCTGGACCACCTGATGGACACACCTGAACAACTTGTTGGACTGCCAGACCCACCTGCTACACATGCCAGAACCAGGTGCCGGACACACAAGAACTACCTGCAGATATGCTGAAACCACCTGCAGGATACGCCAGAACCAGGTGCCAGACACGCCAGAACCACCTGCCGGATATGCTGAAATCACCTGCAGGATACACCTGAACCAGGTATCAGATACGCTGGAACCACAAGGTGGACATTCTGGAATCACCACATGGATACACCAGAAACACCCGCAAGACATGCCAGGACCATCACTCCGACATGCTGGAACCACCCGCCAGACACACAGGAATCAGGCCCCGGACACGCCAGAAGCACCTTGCAGACACCCTGGTACCTCCAGTTGGACATGCCAGACTCAGTTCCTGGATATGCCAGAACAACTTGCCGGGCACACCTGAACCTCATTTTGGACATGCCAGAACCACCTGCCAGACACACCATATCACCTACCAGATGTGCTGGAACCAGGTTGGGATATGCCAGAACCACCAGCCGGACATGCAGAATCACGTCCAGGACATGCTGGAACCACCTGCTGGACACCCCGGATCCACCTGCCAGACATGCCAGAATCACCTACCAGACATGCTAGAACCAGTGCCCGACACACTGGAACCACCCACTGGACACACCAGAACCACCTACCGGAGATGCCAAAATCACTTGCTGGATAAGCCAGAACCAGGCCACTTATAAGTTGGAACAACCTGCTGGACATACCAGAACCACCCACCAGACACGCCAGAATCAGGTCTGGGACATGCTGGAACCACCTGCTGGACAGTCTGGAACCACCTACCAGACATGCCGGAACCACCTTCCAGACATATCGGAACCACATGCCAGACACGCTGGAACCACCTGCAAGACACATTGAAATCACCTGCCTGATATGCCAGAACAATGTGTCAGACATTCCGGAACCACTACCCGGACACGCTGGATGCACCCACTGGACAATCCTTATCCATGCACCAGACACATTGGAACCACCTTCTGGACATGCCTGAATCACCTGACAGATATGTTTGATCCACCCCCCAAACATGCTGGAACCACCTGCCGAACATGCCGGAACCAGGTGCCAGACACAGAAGCAAATGCTGGATACGCTGAAACCACCTGCTGGATACACCAGAACTAGGTACTGGGAACGGTGGAACCACCTGCCAGATATGCCAAAATCACCCACCAGATACAACTGAAGCAGGTGCCAGATACACTGGAACCCCCCCGAACATGAGAGAATCACCACACTGATAAAGTCCGACACTCCGGACACACTGGAATCAGGTCCAGGACATGCTGGAACCACCTGCCGGACACCCCAGAACCACCTGCTGGACACACCAGAACCACCTTCCAGAGGCACCAGAACCATCAGTTGGACACGCCAGAACCACCTGTCAAACATGCCGGAACCACCTGCCCAACATGCCAAAGTCACCTGTTGGATATGCCGGAACCAGGCCCCTTATATGCCAGGACAAACTGCTGGACATGCCGGAACAAACCACCAGACACACTAAAACCACCACTCGGACATGCAGGAACCACCCACCAGACACGCAGGAATCAGGTGCGGGACACACTGGAACCACCTGCTGGATAGTCCAGAACCATCTGCTGGACATGCCGGAATCACACCCCAGACACACCAGAACCAACCCCTGGACACGCCAGAAGAACCCACCGGACACACTGGAACCACCTTCTAGAAATACCGGAACCACCAGCCAGACACACTGGAACCAGGTACCGGACAAGCTGGAACCACCACCTGCACAGGCCAAAACCACCAACTGGACACGATGAAATCAGGTCCCAGACATGCCATAGCCACCTGCTGGACTCGCTGGAATCACCCACCAGACTTGTAGGAACCAACTGCAGGACACACTGTAAGCACGGACTGGACAACCTGGAACCATACACTTCCTGGCATACAGGAATCTCATGCCAGAAACACAGGTACCCCCTACCTGACATGCCGGAACCACCTGAATGACATGCCGGAAGCACATGCCAGGCATGCCAGAACCACCTGTCAGATATGCCAGAACCAGGTGCAGGGCACACAAGAACAACATGCTGGATACACTTAAACCACTTGCCAGATACGCCAGAACCTTGTGCCGGACACGGCAGAACCACCTGCTGGATATGCCAAAATCATCCGCGAGATGCAACTGAACCAGGTGTCGGATATGCTGGAACCATCTGCCAGACATGCCAGAATCACTACATGGATATGACACCTCAGACATGCCAGAATCAGGTCCCGTACACCCTGGAACCACGTGCTGGACACCCCAGAATCACTTGCTGGGTATACCAGAAACAGATGTCACACATGACGGAACCAGGTGCCGGACACGACTGACCCCCTGCTGGACACGCTAGAACCACCTGCCGGATACAGCAGAACCAGGTCCTGGATACACTGGAACCAACTTCCAGACAGGCTGGAACCACCCGTCAGATAAGCCAGAACCACCATGCAGTCATGCTAAAACCACCAACCGGACACGATGGAATCAGGTCCTGAAATGCTGTAACCACCTGCTGGACAGGTGGGAAAAAGACACCAGACAACCATGATCTACCCGCAGGACAGGCTGGAACCACCTGACTGACAATCCAAAATCATCTGCCTGATATGCCAGAGCCAGGCCACTTAGATGCTGGAACAACCTGCCGGAAATGCTGGAATCACCCACCGGACATGCTGGAACCACCACTCAGACACACCAGAACCACCTGCCACACATGCCGGAATCAGGTCCGGGACATGCTGGAACCACCTGCTGGCGAGTACGGAACCACCAGCTGGACATGCTGGAATCATGCACTAGACACACCGGAACCAAATGCCAGACATGCTGGAACCACCTGAAGAACACACTGGAACCATATCCCACACACGCCAGAACCACCCACTGGACAACCCTTATCCACCTGCCTGATACGACAGAACCACAGGCCCAACATACAGGAAGGACACGCCGGACATGCTGGAACCATGTGCCGGGCAAGCACCTCCCGGAGAAGCCTGAACCAGCTGCCACATAAAACAGAACCATGTGGGGGACATGCTGGACCATGTGCCAGACCCGAATGAATCACCTGTTGGACAAGCCTGAAGCAAGTGTTGGACATGCCTGAAGGATCTGCTGTACACGTGAGAACCACCCATCAGACAAGCCTGAATCAAGTGCTGGACATGCCTGAACCACTTACCGGACACGCCAGAACCACCTGCTAGATATGCTGGAACCACACACTGGACACACCTGGGCCAAATGTCAGACACACCTAAACCACCTGCCGGACTCACCCGAGCCACCTTTTGGACATGTCAGTACCACGTTTCAGAAATGCCTGGATCACAGGATGGCCATACCTGGACCACATGCTGGATGCACCTGGATGGTCTGATGGACACACTTGAACAACTTGCCAAACTGCCAGAACCACCTGCGAGACATGCTGGAACCAGGTGCTGCACACGCAAGAATCACCTGCTCGATATGCTGAAACCACCTGCAGGATATGCCAGAACCAGGTGCCGGATAAGCTGGAAACACCCGCGGGACCACTGGAATCAACCACTGGACATGCCAGAACCTCCCGCAGCATATGCCAGAAGCAGGCAGCCATAAAGCCAGAACCAGGTGCCAGACACATCTGAACCACCTGCCGGACAAGCCTGAACCACCTGCCAGACAAGCCTGAATAACCCATTGGACATGCCTGAATCACCTGCCAGACACTCCTGAACCATCCGCCAGACACGCCTGAACCATCCCCTGGACATGCCTGAATTACCTGCCAGATATGCTTGATGCACCCTCCAGACAAGCTGGAACAACCTGCCGGACCACTGGAATCACCCACAGGACATACCACAACCAACCGTCTGACACGCCAGAACCACCCAGTGGACACACCGGAACTACCTGCTGTATATGCCAAAATCGCCTGCTGGATACCCCTGAACCAGGTCCCCAATATGCTGGAACCACCCAACTTACATGGCGGAATGAAGACACAGATACGCTAGAACCACACAACAGATATGCCAGAACCAGGTGCTGGACATGCCAGAACCACCTGCCAGATACACCGAAATCACCTGCTGGATACGCCTGAACCAGGTCCCGGATATGTTGGAACCACCTGCTGGACATGCCAGAATCACCACTCAGATACTCCAGAAGACACGCATGCTGGAATTAGGTCCCGGATACACAGGAACCACTCACTGGACATGCTGGAATCACCCGCTGGACACACCTGAACCACACCCTGTGCACGCCTGAATCACCTGCCAGACATGCTTGATCCACCCTCCAGACACGCTTGAACAACCTGCCAGAGAGCTGGAATCACCTGCCTCACATTCTGGAACAAGGTGCCAGACAAGCTAGAACCTCCTGCCAGATATGCTGAAACCACCTGCCAGATACGCGAGAACCAGGTGCCAACAGGCTGGAACCACCTGCCAGATACACTGAAATCACCTGCTGGATACGGCTGAACCAGGTCCTGGATATGCTGGAACAACCCACTGGATGACCGTTATCCACCCTCAGACACACCGGAACAACCTGCAGGATATGCAGAAACCAGGTTCCAGACACACTGGAACCAACTGCCGGACAAGACTAAGCCACCTGTCGGATATGCATGAACCACTTGACGGACACTCCACAACCACCTGCATGGAATGCCAGAACCACCTGCCAGACATGCCAGAACCAGGTGCGGGACTCGCCGGCACCACCCACCGGACACGATGGAACTACCACCTGGACACACTGCACCCACATGTCATACATGCCGGAATCAAGTCCCAGACACACCAGAACCACCTGCAGATACACCAGATTTAAGCACTGGACATGCTGGGACAAAGTGTGGGACATGCCAGAACCACCTGCCAGATGTGCAGAACCAGGTTGCCATAGCACCAGAACCAGGTGCTGGACACGCCTGAACTACCTGCCAGACAAGCCTGAACCACCCACTGGAAACTCCTGAACCACCTGCCAGACACGCTTGATCCACCCTCCAGACATGCTGGAACAACCTGCCGGAATGCCAAAACAACATGACAGACATGCTGGAACGAGGTGTCAGACATGCAAGATCCACCTGCTGGATATGCTGAAACCAACTGCAGGATACGCCACAACCAGGTGCCAGAGAGGCTGGAACCACCAGACGGATACTCTGGAATCACCACATGGATATGCCGAAATCAGCTGCTGGATACTCCTGAACCAGGTGCCCGATACGCTGGAACCACGTGCTGGACATGCAGGAAGTAGGTCGGGGATACACCAGAATCACCCCCTGGAGATGCCAGAACCAACTGCCATACACACTGGAAGCACCCACCGGACATGCTGGAACCACATTCCAGACATACCAGAACCACATGCCAGACATGCCGGAACTACCTGCCAGACACAATGGAACCACCTGATGGACCCGCCAGAACCACCTTCCAGATGCCCCAGAGCCATCTGTTGGACATGCTGGAAGCACTTGATGGACACGCCAGGACCAGCTGACGGACATGCTGGAATCACCTACCTGACAGGCTGGAACACAGGCCAGACGTGCCAGAAGGATGTGCCGGACGTGCTGGAAAAACCCGCCGGACTCACCCAGACCACCTGCTGGACACGGCCGCAGCACCTCCTGGAAACACCCGAACCACCTGCCAGACACCCCAAAACCACCTTTTGGACATGTGAGAACAATGGTTCAGAAATGCCTGGACCATGGGATGGCCATGCCTGGACCACGTGCCAGATGCAACAGGACCACCTGATGGACATGCCAAAATCACCTGCTGGATGTGCTGGAAACAGGTCTGGACATGCCGGAACCACCCGCCAGACATGCCGGAACCACCAACCAGACATGCCGGAACAACCTGCCTGAAACACCAGAGCCTCCTACTGGCCACGTGGAAATCACCTGCCAGATACACCAAAACCTGGTCCCAGATACGCCAGAACCACCTGCTGGACACACAGGAACCACCACCCCGACATGCTGGAACCACCTGCTGGGCATGCCAAAAGCACCTGCTGGATGCACTGGAACCATGTCTGGATATGCCGGAACAACCCAGCGGAAATGCTGGATCAACCACTTGGACACAAAGGAACCACCACTGGACACACTGGAACAACCTGCTGGACACAGAGGAACCACCTCTTGGATATGCCAGAACCATGTGCCGGACACTCTGGAGCCACATGCCAGAAATGCTGGAACCACCTGAAGGACACACCGGAACTACCTGCCAGACATGCCAGAAACATGCACCAGACACGCTGGAACCAACTTCTGGGTACGTCAGAAGCATCCTCCAGACAGGCCAGAACGACCTTCCGGACATACTGGATCCACATGCTGGACATGCTGGAACCACATGCCAGACACAACAGAACCACCTGACTGACACGCCAGAAACACATGCCAGACATGATGGAACCACATTCTGGACACATCAGAACCACCCCTGGATACGCTGCAACCAACCACCAGACACTACTGATCCACCTGCTGGACAGCACTGATCCACCCACCAAACAAGGCTGAACCACCATCCAGACAGGCCTGAACCACCTGCTGGACAGGCCTGAATCCACAGCTGTACATGCCAGAACCACCTGTTTGACTTGCCGGAACCACTGCTGGACACATCGAAATCACCAGCCAGATACTCTGGAACCAGGCCCCGTATACGCTGAAACAACCCACCAGAAATACTGGAACCACCCACCAGACACACTGGAACCAACACTCAGACACACTCAAACCACCCACCAGACACACCTGAATCAGGTCTGGGACACACTGGCACCACCTGTCAGACAGGCCGGAACCAGCTGTTGGACACGACGGAGTCACCCACTGGACATGCCGGAACCAACTGCTGGACATACCAGAAACTTCCATCAAACACACCAGAACCACCATCCGAACATACTGGAACCACATGACAGACACACAGGACCCAACCGCCAGACACGCCGGAACCACCTGTCGGATACACTGGAACCAGGTGCCTGATATGCTGAAACCAGCTGCTGAATACACCAGAACCAGGTGCTGGACACGCCCAAAACACCTTCTGGACATGTCAAAATCACCTGCCAGATGCGCCAGAAACAGGTCCAGCACAGGCCAGAACCAGGTGCCGGACATGCCTGACTCAGCTGCTGTACAATCCTGAACCAACTGCCGGACCAGCCTGAAGGACTTTATGGACAGTCTGGAACAACATGCCGGGCACACTGGAACCACATGCCAGATATGCCGGAATGAGGTGCTGGTCAAGCCGGAACCACTTTCCAGAAAGGTGTGAACCACCTGTCGGACAAGCCTGAACCAAGTTCCAGACATGCCTGAACCACCTGCTGGATAGGCCAAAAACAGGTGTAGTACTCACCTGAACCAGGTGCCAGACATGACTGAACCACCTGCCAGACAAACCTGAACCATCTGCCAGAAATTCCTGAACCACCTGACAGACGTGACTGAACCAGGTGCTGGATACCCTGGAACCACCCGCTGGACACGACAGAACCTCCTTCTGGACATGCCCCAAACACGTGCTGGACATGCCAGAACCACCACCTGGACAAGCCAGAACCACCCGCTGGACAGGCCGGAACTTGGTGCCGGACACTCTGGAACCACCTGTGTGACAACCCTCATTTACCTGCCTGACTTGCCAGAACCACAGGTCAGGCAAACAGGAAGGATGAGCTGGACATGCCCAAAGCATCTGCCGGACATGCCAGAAACACCTGCCAGATTCGCCAGAACCACCTGCCAGAAGCACCAGAACCACCTACCAGATATGCCAGAACCAAGAGTGTGTAAGGCCAGAAACACTTTACGGACACACCAGAACCAGGTGCCAGACACAGCGGAACCACTGCCTGATACGCCAGAATCACCCACAGGAAATGCTAGAACCAACTGCTGGAGAAGCCAGAATAATCCAGTGCACATGCCATAATCACTTTCTGGACATATCAGGACCACATGCCGGACACGCTGGAAGCACTTGACAGATACAACAGAATCAGGTGGTGGAAAAGCCAGAACCAGGTGCTGGACACACCAGAACTACCTGCTGGACAAGCCTGAACCACATGCCAGACAAGCCTGAACCAACCAACAGACACACCTGAACCATGCCCTGGACACACCTGAATCAACTGCCAGACATGCTTGATCCACCATCCAGACACGCTGGAACAACCTGCCGGACCACTGGAAACACCAGTCTGATATGCCGGAACCAGGTGCCAGACATGCTGAAACCACCTGCCTGATATGCCAGAACTATGTGCAGGAAACACCAGAACCACCTGCCGGACAAGCCTGAACCACCTGCCAGAGAGGCCTGAACCACCTGCCAGACACACACATGCCAGCACCACCTGCGAGACGCATGGGAAACATCTGTTGCACATGCCAGAACCATGTGCCTGACACGCCGGAATAAGATGCCTGACATGCTGGAACTGCATGCCGGACAAGCCAGAACCACCTGTTGGACATGCCAGAAACACCTGATGGACATGCCAGAACAACCTACCGGACACGATGGAACCACCCACAGTACAACTCATATCCACTCACCAGGCACACTGGAAGCACAGGCCAGACATGCTGGAACCACCTTCCTGACAGACCTGAACCATCCGTTGCAAACACTGGAACCACTTGCTGGACATGCGTGAACCAACAGCCTGACACGCTGAATCCTACCGCCAGACACCTTGGAACCACCACCCAGACACTCTGGAACCACCCACAAGAGACACCAGAATCACACCTTGGACACACTGTATGCACCTGCTGGACATGCTGGAACCAACTGCAGGGACCACCAGAATCACCCACTGGACATGACAGAAACACCTGCCGGACATGCCAGAACCACCCCCAGATATGCTGCAACCAACCATCTGACACGACTGATCCACCTGCTGGACAGCACTGATCCACCCACCAGACACAGCTGAACCACTGGCCGGACACACTGGAACCACCTGCCAGACACGCTGGAACCACCAGTCAGATACGGCAAAACCAGGTGCCCTACACCATGATACCACCTACTGGATATGCCACACCCAGGTGCTGGACACACCAGAACCACCTGCTGGACAATCTGGAACCACTTGCCTGACACGCCAGAATCACCTGCTGGACACGACTGAACCACCTTCCGGATGTGCCAGAGCCATCAGTTGGACATGCCAGAACCACCTGCCGAACATTTCAGAACCACCTGCCCAACACGTCAATATCACCTGTTGGATATGCCAGAACCAGGCCCCTTATACGCTGAACAACCCACTGGACATGCCAGAACAATCCACCAGACACACTGGAACCACCAGTGGGACACCCTAGAACGACCCACCAGACATGCTGGAATCAGGTCCAGGACACACTGGAACCACCTTCTGGACAGTCCAGAACCACCTGTTGGACACGCCGGAATCACCCTCCGGACATGCCAGAACCAACTCCCGGACACACCAGAAGAACCCACTGAACACGCTGGAACCACCTTCCAGAAGTACCGGAAACACATACCGGACACACTGGAACAACCTGCTTGACTAACTGGAATCAACTGCCAGACACGCTGGAACCAATTGCTGGACACACCAGAAGCATCCATTGGACACGGTGGAAACACCTTCCAGACGTACTGGAACCACAGGCCAGACACACAAGAATCACCTGCCAGTCATGCCAGAACCACCTGTCGGATATGCCAGAACCAGGTGACCGATACGCTGAAACCACGTGCCTAATACTCCATTACCAGGTGGAGGACAGGCCCAAAATGCCTGCCAGACACGTCAAAATCACCTGCCGGATACCCTGAAACCATGTCCCAGACATGCTGGAACCACCTGCTGGACACGCCGGAACCATCTGCTGGATACACCAGAAACAGGACCAGCACAGGCTGGAACCAGGTGTCAGACACGCCTGAACAAGCTGCTGGACAATCCTGAACCACCTGTCAGATCAGCCTGAACCACTTTACGGACAGTCTGGAGCCACATGCTGGGCATGCCCGAGCCACCTGCCAGATATGCCAGAACCAGGTGCCAGACACACAAAACCACAGCTGGATATGCTGAAACCACCTACTGGATATGCCAGAACCAGGTGCCATACACGGTGGAACCATCTGCCACATATGCCAAAGTCAACCACCAGATATGATTGAACCAGGTGCCAGATACACTGCAACTACCCACCAGACATGCTGGAATCACCACACGGATATGCTGGAATGACACTCCGGACATGCCGGAATCAGGTCCCAGACATGCTGGAACCACCTGCACGACACCCTGGAACCACCAGCCAGAAACTCCAGAATCGCTTGCCAGATACACCAGAAAGAGGTATCACACACAATGGAACCAGGTGCCGGACATGACTGAACCACCTGCCAGACAAACTGGAACCACCTGCAGGATATGCTGGAACCAGGTGCCTGATCCACTGCAACTTCATGCTGGATATGCTGGAACCAGGTGCTGGACATGCCAGAATCACCTGCCAGACACTTTGAAATAGGCTGCCAGTTATGCCCAAACCTTGTGTCAGACATGCTGGAATCACCTGTTGCACATGCGGGAACCAACTGCCAGACATGCCGGAAGCACCCACCGGACATGTCGGAACCACCTTCTGGACATACGAGAAACTCATGCCAGACACACAGGAACCCCCTGCCTGATACACTGGAAACATCTCAATGACACACCAGTACCACAGGCCGGACATGCTGGAACCACCTGCCAGACAAGACTGTTCCACCTGCCGGATATGCCTGAACCACTTGACAGACGCTCTGAAACCACATGCCAGGCACATCAGAACCACCTGTCAGATATTCCAGAACCAGGTGCTGGACACATCAGAACCACCTTCCAGACAGGCCTGAACCACCTACTGGACACGCTGGAACAAGAGGCCAGAGATGACTGAACCATCTGCAGAATACGCCTGAACCACTTGACTGACAGTGTGGAACCACCTGCTGGACAAGACTGAACCACCTGCCGGATACATCAGAAACAGGTGCAGCACACGCTGGAATCAGATACCAGATACATTGGAACCACCTGACGGACATGCCAGAAACACCCACCGGACACAATGAAATCACCACCCAGACACACTGGAACCACCCACAGGACAACCCTTATCCACCCACCAGACATGCCAGAACCACAGGCCAGAAATGCCAGAAGGACATGCCAGACACGCCATAACCATCTGCCGGACACACCCGGACCACCTGCTGCACATGCCTGAAGTACCTGCTGGACACACCCAAACCACCTTTCGGACACGTCAGAACCACATTTCAAAAATGCCTGGACCATGGGATGACCATGCCTGGACCACGTGCCAGATCCACCTGCACCACCTGATGGACACACCTAAACAACCTGCTGGACATACCGGAACCATCCACTGGAAAAGACTGAACCACTTGCCTGACACGCTGGAACCAACTGTCGGACACATGGGAACCACCACCCAGATACTCTGGAACCACCTGCCATAAATGCGAGAATCAGGTCCTGGACACACCGGAAGCACCTGCCGACACACTGGAATCACCCACCGGACATGATGGAACCACCTTCTGGACACACCAGAACCACCTGACTGACACGCTGGAACCAGGTGCTGGACAACCCTGATCCACCTGGTGGACATGCTGGAACGAAATACCAGACACCCAGGAAGCACTGCAGGACACGCTGGAACCTCCTGCCAGACATGATGGAACCACCTTCTGGACAGCAGGAACCACTTCCCGGACATGACGGAACCACATTCCTGACACGCCAGAACCATGCCCTGGACACACCATAACCACCCTCAGAACATGATTTTTTTTTTTCCAATTTTTATTGAGTTAGTGATTAGTTACAATCTTGTGAAATTTCAGTTGTACGTTATTGTTTGTCAGTTGTGTTGTAGGTGCACCCCTTGTTCCTTTGTGACCCTCCTTTCCCCTGTTGCCACTAATCTGTTCTCTTTGTCTACATTTTAAATTCCTCATATGAGTGGAGTCATACAGAGATCATCCTTCTCTATCTGGCTTATTTCACTTAATAGAATTCCCTCAAGGTCTATCCATGTTGTTGAAAATAGGATGATTTAGTTTTTTTGATGGCTGAGTAGTATTCCATTGTATATACACACCACATCTTTTTCCAATCATCTATTGATGGGCACTTAGGTTGCTTCCATGTCTTGGCTATTGTAAATAACGCTGCAGTGAACATTGGGGTGCATGGGACTTTTGCAATTGCTGATTTCAAGTTGTTTGGATAGATACCCAGTAGTGGGATAGCTGGGTCGTATTGTCATTCTATTTTTAACTTTTTGAGGAATCTCCATACTGTTTTTCATATTGGCTACACCAGTTTGCATTCCCACCAGGAGTGTATGAGGGTTCCTTTTTCTCCACAACCTCTCCAACATTTGTTACTCTTTGTTTTGGTTATTTTTGTCATTCCAATGGGTGTAAGGTGATATCTTAGTGTGATTTTGATTTGCATTTCTCTGATGATCAGTGATGATGAACATCTTTTCATGTGCCTATTGGCCATCCGCATATCTTCTTTGGAGAAATGTCTGTTAATGTCGCCTGCCCATTTTTTGATCTGTTGTTTGATTTTCTGTTGTTGAGTTGTGTGAGTTCCTTATATATTATGGATATTAAGCCTTTGTCGGATGTATGACTTGCAAATATGTTTTCCCAGTTAGTGGGTTGTTTTTTTGTTTCAATCCTGGTTTCTTTTGCCTTGAAGAAGCTCTTTAGTCTGATGAAATCCCATTTGTTTATTCTTTCTATTGTTTCCCTTCTCTGGGAAGACACAGTGTCCGAAAAGATCCTTTTAATACTGATGTCAAAGAGTGTACTGCCTACATTTTCTTCTGGAAGCCTTATGGTTTCAGGTCTCCCCTTTAGGTCTTTGATCCATTTTGAGTTTATTTTGGTGAATGGTGAGAAAGAATGGTCACTTTTCATTCTTTTCCATGTGGCTGTCCAGTTTTCCCAGCACCGTTTGTTGAAGAGACTTTCTTTTCCCCATTGTAGGCCCTCAGCTCCTTTGTCAAAGATTAGCTGTAAATAGATGTGTGGTATTATTTCTGGGCTTTCAATTCTGTTCCATTGATCTGTGCACCTGTTTTTGTACCAGTACCATGTTGTTTTGATTGCTGTAGCTTTGTAGTATGTTTTGAAGTCAGGGATTGTGATGCCTCCAGTTTTGTTCTTTTTTCTCAGGATTGCTTTAGTAATTCGGGGTCTTTTGTTGCCCCATATGAATTTTAGGATTCTTTGTTCTATTTCTGTAAAGAATGTCATTGGGATTCTGATTGGGATGGTGTTGAATCTGTAGATTGCTTTAGGTAGAATGGACATCTTACCTATGTTTATTGTTCCAATCCATGTGCATGGGATGTCTTTCCTTCTCCTTATGTCGTCATCCATTTCTTTCAGAAAAGCCTTGTAATTTTCATTGCATAGGCCTTTCACTTCCTTAGTTAAATTCACCCTGAGGTATTTTATTCTTTTTATAGTGATTGTGAATGGTATTGTGTTCTTGAGTTCTTTTTCTGTTAGTTCGTTATTAGAACATAGAAATGCTACTGATTTATGCAAATTGATTTTATGTCCTGCAACTTTGCTGTAGTGATTGATTACTTCTAAAAGTTTTCCAACAGATTCTTTGCAGTTTTCTCTATATAAGATCATGTCATCTGCAAACAGCAAGCGTTTCACTTCTTCCCTCCCTCTTTGGATTCCTTTCATTCCTTTGTCTTGTCTAGTTTCTCTGGCCACAACCTCTAGTACTATGTTAAATAAAAGTGGTGATAGAGGGCATCCTTCTGTCATTCCTGTTTTCAGGGAGATGGCACTCAGTTTTTGCCCATTGAGTATGATGTTGGCTGTGGGTTTGTCATATATGGCCTTTATTATGTTGAGGTAGTTCCCTTCTATCCCCATTTTCTTCAGAGTTTTTATCATAAATGGCTGTTGGATCTTTTCAAATGCTTTCTCTGCATCCATTGAGATGACCATGTGGTTTTTATTTCTCAGTTTGTTGACGTGGTGGATCATGTTGATTGATTTGCAGATGTTGAACCATCCCTGTGTCCCTGGTATGAATCCCACTTGATCATGATGTATGATCCTTTGGATGAATTGCTGAATTTGGGTTGCCAAAATTTTGTGGAGAATTTTTGCTTCTATGTTCATCAGCGATATTGGCCTGTAGTTCTCTTTTTTCGTGCTGTCCTTGTCAGGCTTTGGTATCAGTATGATCTTGGCCTCATGGAATGTATTAGGAAGTGTTCCATCCTCCCTAATTTTTTGGAATAGCTTGGAAAGGATAGGTATTAAATCCTCACTGAAAGTTTGGTAGAATTTCCCAGGAGAGCCATCTGGCCCTGGGGTTGTATTCTTTGGGATGCTTTTGATGGCTGTTTCAATCTCTTTCCTTGTGATCGGTCTTTTCAAATTGTCTGCTTCTTCTTGAGTGAGCTTTGGGAGATTGTAGGTGTCCAAGAATTTATCCATTTCCTCTAGGTTATCCATTTTGTTGGCATAGAGTCTTTCATAGTATTCTCTTATAATCTGTTGTATTTCTGCGGAGTCTATTGTTCATTCTCCTCTTTCAACTTCTGATTTTGTTTATTTGAGCTTTCTCACTTTTTTTCTTTGTAAGTCTGTCTAGGGCTTTGTCAATTTTATTTATCTTCTGAATTAACCAGCTCTTTGTTTCTTTGATCCTTTCCACTGCCTTTTTTGTTTCAATAGCATTTATTTCTGCTCTGATTTTTATTCTTTCTCTCCTTCTGCTGACTTTGGGCTTTCTTTTTCTTCTTTCTCTAATTCAGTTAGGTGTAGTTTAACATTGCTTATTTGGGATTTTTCTTGTTTGTTAAGATGTGTCTGTATTCCAATGAATTTCCCTCTTAATACAGCTTTTGCTGTAACCCATATGAGTTGATATGGCACGTTATCCTTTTCATTTGTCTGCAGGTGTTTTTTGATTTCTTCTTTAATTTCTTCAATGATCCATTGCTTGTTGAATAATGTATTGTTTAGTCTCCACATCCTTGTGCCTTCCTCAGCTTTTTTATTGTAATTAATTTCTAGCTTTATAGCATTATGATTGGAGAAGGTGCTTAACTTGTAGAGGCTCGCCTTGTTTCCCAACATATGGTCTATCCTTGAGAATGTTCCAGTGCACTTGAGAAGAATTTGTATTCTGCTGTTCTTGGATGAAGTGTTCTATATATGTCTATTAAGTACAATTGTTTTAGCTTTTGTTTAGCTCCACTATTTCCTTGTTGATTTTTGTCTGGATGATCTGTCCATTGATGTGATTGGGGTCTTGAGGTCCCCTACTAGTATTGTGTTATTTTTAATATCTTCTTTTAGGTTTGTTAATAGTTGCTTTATGAACTTTGGTGCTCCTGTGTTGAGTGCATAGATATTTATAAGCATTATTTCTTCTTGATGAAGCGTACCTTTGATCACTCTATAATGTCCCTCTGTGTCTTTCTTGCCCTGCCTTCTTTTGAAGTCTGTTTTGTCTAAGTATTGTGACACCTGCTTTCTTTTGTGTGCTGTTAGCTTGGAGTATTGTCTTCTACCCCTTCACTCTGAGCCTGTGTTTGTCCTTGGGGCTGAGGTGTGTTTCCTGGAGGCAACAAATTGTTGGATCTTGTTCTTTGATCCATTTTGCCACTCTATGTCATTTTATTGGAGAGTTCAATCCATTTACATTGAGGGTGATTATTGATGCATGAGGGCTTAATGCTGTCATTCTGTCACTTGTTATCTGGTTTTCCTGCATTACCTTTGTTTCTTGTCTGCTGTGTTTTAGCCTACCCATTGACTTCTGCAATTCCTTATGCTGGGTTTATTAGATTTTTACTTATTTATGTTTTGTGTCTCTGTTCTGTTTTTTAATCTAGTGGCTACCCTGAAGTTTGTATTCAGAATCTCCTATATAATATAGTCCATTTTCTGGTGGTTCCTTACTTCCTTGGCCTAGACTGATTTAGTTCCTTTCCTCTTCCCTTTCTAGATTATTATCTTCATCTCTTATTCCAACTCAAGTTATGAGTTTGTGGTTAGAGTGATAAGATTGTCTTTGGCTTGGTGATTTCCTTCCCTTTATCCTAATGCTATAGTTGAATATTTGCTATCCTATTCTGATTCTATTTGTCTCCCTACTCTGTGATTTGTGACTCCTTTCTCCCTTTTTTTCTTTTTTCAGGTATGAGAGCCTTCTTGAGGATTTCTTGTAGCCAAGGATGTTTGGTTACAAAGTCCCTTAGCTTTTGTTTGTCTGGAAAAGTTTTAATTTCTCTCTTATCTGAAGGATATTTTTGCTGGATAGAGTATTCTTGGCTGAAGATTTTTATCCTTTAACGTTTTGAATATGTCATTCCATTCTCACCTAGCTTGTAAGGTTTCTGTGGAGAAATCCACTGAAAGTCTGAAAGGAGTTCCTTTGTAGGTTATTTTCTTCTGCCTTGCTGCACTGAATATTCATTCTCTGTAATTCATTTTTGCCATTTTTACTACTATATGCCTTGCAGTAGGTCTTTTGACATTGACAAATCTAGGTGATCTGAAAGTTTCCTCCACACACATTTCTACCTCAAGCCCTAGATTTGGGAAATTTTCTTCAGTGATTTCTTTGAGCATTCCTTCTGTTCCATTTTCATTTACCATGCCCTCAGGGATTCCGATAATTCTTAGATTGGATTTCCTCATTGAATATGCTATGTCTCTGAGATTTTCCTGATTCTTTTTAATTCTTAATTCTCTTTCTTCCTGTGTCTGGAGCCATTCAGCCTGTCTATCTTCGATTATGCTAATTTGCTCCTCTATGGTATGTACACGTGCATTCAGGGAATCCGTACTCTGTTTTATCTGATCCATTGTATTTTTCCTCTCTAGTATTTCTGATTGATTCTTCTTTATAGCTTCATTCTCTTTTGTGAAGTAACTCCAGAACTCGTTGACTTGTTTCTCTATATTTCCCTTTACCTCATTGAGTTTTTTGATGATGGCTACTCTGAGCTCATTTTCACTTGGTTTACCTATTTCAGAGTCCTCAGGACTTAATTCTGTGTTTTTATTTTTCTCCTTATGGTCTGGAGTGTTATAGATTGCTGGATGGTAGAGGAGTGGATTTTGCCCGTGATGCTATTATTCAGTTGCAGTTACAGCCTGTCAGCAGTAGACAGGTGTCGACAGCCACGTGTTCTGAGCCCTGCACCTTCAGTCGCAATGGTGGTAGGCAGCACGGGTTGGGGGAGGAGGAGCACTTTCTCTCCCAAGCTGACCTGGATTCCAATCAGCTCTCACTCTCTGGTTTCCTGGTGCCCTGGTTTGATGGGGTCCCTGAACATGAAAACTTTCCCCTTTAGTAGATTTCTGTTGCACAGGTGGTGGAGCTCCAAGACAATCCTGCAGTCATGTGGCCCCTCCCCCACTACTTCCCTCACCAGCAGCAGCAATCCCAGTATCTAGGGGAGGGAGTTAAATTCTCTCTTACCCCATTCATGCTCCCCTGAAGGCAGCTCCAGCCTCTCTGCCCTCCGTGTTTGGCTGCTGTGGGTCTCTGACAATCTCTGTTTTATTAGAATTATTGGTTGAAATTCAGTGATTTGTTTTTTGTTGTAGTTTGGAAGGGAGAGAGTCCCAGGTGAGCTCACTCTGCCACATCACTTATGTCACCACCCTGCAGGACATGATTGATCCACCCACTGGACACCACTGACCCACCTGTGGAACACAGCTAAACCACCCACTGAACACATCGGAATCAGCTGCTGGGCATGCATGACCCACCTGCAGGACACTCCAGAACTGCATGCTAGATATGCTGGAAACACCTGCCGGACATGCCAGAACCACCTGTTGGATACTTCAGAACCAGGTGACCAATAAGTTGAAACCACCTGCTGGATACACTGGAACCTGGTGCTGGATGCTGGAACCACCTACTGGATACACTGGAATCACCTGCTGGACACACCATAACCAGGTGCCAGATATGCCAATATCACCTGCCACACATGCCTGAATGAGGTGCCTGACATGCCAGAACCACCTGCAGGACATGCCTGAAATTCCTGCCAGACATGCATGAACCACCTGCTGGATACACCAGATACAGGTGTTGCAAATGCTGGAACCAGGTGCCAGACCACAGAACCACCTCCCTGATAGGCTGGAACCACCAGCCAGAAATGCCAGAACCAGGTGTCAGAGATGCCAGAACCACCTGGAAGACACACCAGAACCATGTGCCAGACATGCCAGAATCAGCTGAAGGAGAAGCCTGAACCACCTACCAGATATGCCTGAATCACTTGATGTACAGTCTGGAACCTCCTGTTGGGCATGGGGCACCACCTGCCAGATAAGCCAGAGCAAGTTGCCTGACATGGCAGAACCACCTGCTCGACACACCTGAACTGCCTGCCAGATGTGCCTGAACCACCTGCTGGATATGCCAGAAACAGGTGTCACAACATGCCGGAACCAGGTGCTGGACAAGACTGAACCACCTGCTGGACAGCACTGATCCACCTGTGAAACACGGCTGAATGACTGGCCAGATACATTGGAACCACCTGCCAGACATGATGGAATCACCTTCTGGACATGCTGGAACCACTATCCAGACACGCCGAAACCATGAAGCCAACATGATAGGATCAGGTCCTGGACATGCCATAACCACCTGCTGGACATGCTGGAATCATCCACTGGACACTTCAGAACCAACTTCCAGACATATTGGAAACTCATGCCAGACACACAGGAACCTTCTGCCTGATGTGCTGGAACCACCTGAATGACACACTGGTACCACTGGCAGGATATGCCGGAACCACCTGCCAGACAAAGCTGAACCACCAGCCAGACAAGACTGAACCACCTGCTGGATACATCTGAACCACTTGACGGACAATCTGGATCAAAATGCCAGGCACTCTGGAACCACATGTCAGATATGCCAGAACCAGGTGCCAGATCTGCTGAAACCACCTGCCGAATACACCAGAACCAGGTGCCAGACATGGTGGAAACACCTGCCAGAAATGTCCAAATCACCTGTCAGATACGCTGAAACCATGTGCGGGACACGCCAGAACCACCTCCTGGACACAGCAGAACCAAATATCAGATACACCAGAAACTGCTCCAGCACAGGCCGGAACCAGGTGCCACACAAGCCTGAAGCAGCTGCCGGAGTAGAATGAACCACCTGCAGGACAAGCCTGGACCACCTGCCAGAATTGTGTGAACCACCTGCCAGACATGCCTCATCCACCTGCTGGATACACTAGAAACAGGTGTTGCTCATGCCAAAACCAGGTGCTGGACATGACTGAACCACCTGCTGGACATGCAGGAACCACCTGACTGACACCTGGAACTACCTGCCAGACACTACAGAACCACCTTCTGGACATGCTGGAACCACACCCAGATATGCTGCAACCAACCGAAAGAAAGCACTGATCCACCTGTTGTATAGCACTGATCCACCTGCCAAACACAGCTCAACCACCGGTCGGACACACTGGAACCACGTGCATTACACCCCGGAACCACCTGCTGGACATGCCAGAACCTCCTGTCAGATACACCAGAACCAGGTGCTAGACACTGAGAAACCATCTGACGGATGTGCCAGAACCAAGTGCTGGACATGCCAGAACCACCTGCCGGACAAAACTGAACCACCCATCAGACAAGACTGAACCACGTGACAGATACCCCTGAACCACTAGATGGATGCTCTGTAGCCACCTGACAGAAACACTGAAATCACCTGCCAGATACACTGGAACCAGGCCCCTTATATGCTGGAACAACATGCCACACATGCCAGAACCACCAGCTGAACACACTGAAACCACCACTCAGACACGCCGGAGCCACCCAACAGACGTGCTAGAACAAACTGCAGGACACACCGAAATCACCTGCCAGATATGCCGGAACCCGGTCCTGAATATGCCAGAAACAACTTCCACACAGACTGGAAAACCTGTCATACACGCCAAAATCACCTGTTGGACACACCGGAACCACCACCCAGACATGCTGAAACCACCACCCGACATGACGGAATCAGGTCCCTGGCACACTGTAGCCACCTGCCAGACACTTCGGAATCACCCACTGGACATGTGTGAACCAACTGCCAGACACCCCAGAACCACCCACCAGACACGTTGGAACCACCACACAGACATGCTGGAACCACTGGCCACACACACCAGAACCAACTGCTGGACACACCGGAAGCACCCACCGGACATGCCAGAATCACCTTCCGAATGTAACAGAACCACCTGCCAGACACACTGGAACCACCTGTTGGATATGCCAGAACCAGGTGCCAGATACACTGAAACTACCTGCTGAATATGCCAGAACGGGGTGCTGGACATGGCGGAACCTGATGCCCTAAGTTCAGAATCATCTGCTGGACACGGCTGAACAACCTGCCAGACTTGCATGAAATACCAGCCAGACGCACCAGAATCACCTGCCAGATACGATAGAAAAAAGGGTCACATGTGCTTAAACCAAGTGCAGGACATGAATGAACCACCTGCTGGATACACCAGAAACAGGTGTTGCACATGCCAGAACCAGGTGCTGGACACGACAGAACCAAGTGACAGACAAGCCTGAACCACCTGCAGGACACATTGTAACCACCTTCAGGATGTGCCAGAACCCCAATGGCAAATGGTGCATATGCCATTTCCACCTGCTGAACACGCTGGAGCCAGGTGCTGGACATGCTGGAACCCCAGACCAGACACACTCAAATGACACACCAGACATTCCAAACCACTTGCCGGAAACACCCAGACCACCTGACATACACCCCCAAAGCACCTCCCGGAGAGGACTGAATCAGATGCTGGAAATGCCCAAACCATCTTTTGGACAAGTCAGAACCACTTTTCAGAAATGCCTGGACCACAAGATGGCCATGCCTGGACCATGTGCCGGATGCACCTGGACCAGCTGACATATATGCCTGAACAACCTGCTGAACATGCCGGAACTACCAGCCGGATATACAGGAACCATCCACCGGAAACGCCTGAACCACCAGCTGACAGGCTGGAACCAACTCCCAGACATGTCAGGACCACCACCCGGAAACTCTGGAACGACCCCCAGAGATGCCAGAATCGGGCCCCAGACACGCCGGAAGCACCTGCCAGATACACTGGGACAGCATGTGGGAACTGCCATAATCACCCACTGGACATGATGGAACCACCGTCTGTAAACGCTGGAACCACCTGACTGACACACTGGAACCACATGCCAGGCATGACGGAAGCACCATCTGGAAACACCGGAACCATCCCTGGACATGCTGCAACCAACTCTGGACACAACTGATCCACCTGCTGGACAGCACTGATCCACCCACCAAACATGGCTGAACCATTGGTCAGACACACCAGAACCACCTGCCTGACAAACCAGAACCACCTGCCAGACACGACGGAACCAACTGTCGGATACAGCTACCTAGGTGCCGGACACTGTGTAACCATCTGCCGGATATGCCAGAACCAGGTGCCAGACATGCCAGAACAACCTGCCAGCCAAACCGGAACCACATGCCAGACACGCTGGAACAACTAAATGGTCACGCCAAAATCACCTGCCAGATATGCCAGAACCAGGTCCCGGATACACCTGAACCAACTTCTGGACAGGCCAGACAAACCTGCCAGAAATGCCGGAACCACCACACAGACAAGCAGAAAACACCAAACCGACATGATAGAATCATGTCCCAGACACGCTGGAATCACCCTCTGGACATGTGGGAACCAACTTCCAGACACCCTGGAAACACGAAGCCAACATGATGGGAACAGGTCCTGCACATGCTGTAACCACCTGCCAGACACACCCAAATCACCCACTGGACACTTCAGAACCACCTTCCAGACATATTGGAAGCACATGCCAGACACACAGGAACCCCTTGCCTAACAGGCTGGAACCACCTGAATGACATGCTGGTACCACTGGCAGAACATGCCGGAACCACTTGCCAGACAAAGCTGAACGACCTGTCAGACAAGACTGAACCACCTGCCAGATATGCCTGAACCACTTGACGGACAATCTGGAACCACATGCCAGGCACGCTGGAACCACTTGTCAGATATGCCAGAACCAGGTGCCAGACGGGCTGAAACCACCTTCCAGAGAGGCCTGAACCACCTGCTGGACACGCCTGAGCCACCTGCTGGACACACCACAACCAACTGCTAGACTCGTTGGAACCACCTGCAGGACGTGCCAATATCACCTGCAGGATATGCCAGAACCAGGCCCCTCATACACCAGAACAACACAACAGACATGCTGCAACCACACGCTGGACAGACTGGAACCACCACTCAGACATGCCAGGACCACATGCCAAACAGACCCGAACCACCTTCCGAACGTACCAGAATCACATGCCAGACACACCTGAACCACCTGCCAGACATGCTGGAACCAGGTGCCAAATGCACTGAAACCACCTGCCGAATATGCCAGAACCAGTTGCCAGACATGGCAGAAACACCTGCTGGACACGTCCAAGTCACCTGTCATATACGCAGAAACCATGTGCCAGACACGCCAGAACCATCTGCCGGGTATGCCAGAAACAGGTCCAGCACAGCCCGGAACCAGGTGCTGGACAAGCCTCCAGCTGCTGCAAGACTAGTCTGAAACACCTGCTGGACCAGCCTGAACCACTTTACGGACATTCCAGAACCACATGCCGGGAGCACCAGAACTGGTGCCCAACATGCCAGAAACACCAGCTGGAGATGCCTGAACCACCTGCCAGACCTGCGTGAACTAACTGCTGGACACACCAGAACCACCTGCCAGATACATCAGACACAGGTGTCACACACACCGGAACCAGGTGCCGGACACAACTGAACAGACTGCCAGACAAGCCAGAACCACCTGCTGGACACGACTGAACTACCTACCAGACACGTCGGAACCACCTTGAGGATGCACTGGAACCATGTGGTGGACATGCTGGAACCACCTGCCGAACACGTCAGAGCCAGGTACTGAACACACCAGAACCATCTGCTGGACATACCGGAAACGAAGTCCAGACATTCTGGAAAGACACGCTGGACATGCCGGAACCACTTGCCAGACACACATGGACCACCTGCCAGCCTTGCTTGAGCCACCTCCTGGACATGCTGGAGCCACCTGCTGGACATGCCTGAACCACCTGCCAGACCCACCGTAACCACCTGCTTGACTTGCCGGAACCACAGGCTGGACACGCCAAAATCACCTGCAAGATATCCCAGAACCAGACCCCTTATATGTTGGAAAAACTCACCAGACATGCCAGAACCACCCGCCGGGTACACTGGAACCACCACTCAGACACATCTTAACCACCCACCACATACACTGTAACCAAATGCTGGACACACTGGAAGAACCCAATGGACACTCCAGAACCACCTTCTGAACGACCAGAACCACATGCCAGACACACAGGAACCACCTGCCAGACAGGCCTGAACCACCTCTTGGATATGCCATAACCAGGTGCTGCACACAAGGAAACCACCTGCCGAATACACCAGAACCAGGTGCCGGACACGGCAGAAACACGTGCCACACATGTCCGAATCTCCTGTCAGATACGCCAAAACCATGTGCGGGACATGCCAGAACCACCTCCTGGACACGCTGGAACCATCCACTGGATACACCAGAAACACCAGGTCCAGCACAGGCCAGAACCAGGTGCTGGACAAGCCTGAAGCAGCTGCTGGACTAGGCTGAACCACCTGCTGAACCAGTCTGAACCACCTTATGAACATTCTGGAACCACATGCTGGGCATGCCAGAACCAGGTGCCCTACAAGCCAGAACCACTGGCTGGACATGCCTGAATCACCTGCCAGACTTGTGTGAACCAACTGCTGGACACGCCAGAATCACCTGCCAGATACGCCAGAAACAGTTGTCACACACGCCAGAACCAGGTGCTGGACACGACTGAACAACCTGCCGGACAAGTCTGAGCCATCAGCCAGCCATGCCATAACCACCTTAAGGATGTGCCAGAACCATCACGTGGACATGCTGGAACGACCTGCTTAACACACCAGAGCCAGGTGCCAGACACAAAGGGAGCGCCTGCTGGACTCAATGAAACCACCTGCCAGAAATGCCAAAATCACCTGCCAGATACACTGGAACCAGGACATTTATATGCCAGAACAACCCACCAGACATGCCAGAACCACCCGCCGGACACACTGGAACCAAATGCAGGACATGACAGAAGCACCCACTGGACACGCTAGAACCACCTTCTGAATGTACCAGAACCACATGCCAGACACACAGGAACCACCTGCCAGACACGCTGGAACCACCTGTTGGATATGCTGGAACCAGGTGCCAGATAGACTGAAACCACCTGCTGAATATGCCAGAACCAGGTTCCAGACATAAAGGAAACACATGCCACACACGTGTAAGTCACCTGTCAGATATGCCAAAACCATGTGATGGACACATCGAAACCAACTCCCTGACACAGCAGAACCATCTTCCAGATATGCCAGAAACAGACGTATCCAGCAGCTAATTTCAAAGTGTCCGCCAGGTGGTTCCGGCGTGTCTGGCACCTCGTTCCGGCATATCCAGCATGTAGTTTCAGTGAATCAGGCACCTGGTTCCAGCGTACCCGACAGGTGGTTCCGGCGTGACTGGAGCGTGGTTCTGGTGTGTCCAGCAGGTAGTTCCGGTGTGCCATTCATGTGGTTCTGGCATGTAGGGCAGGTTGTTCCAGCAGGTCATGCAGGTGGTTCTGGCATGTCTTCTGGGTGGATGAATCATGTCCGCCTGGTGATTGAGGCGTGTTGGGTGGGTGGTTCAGGCTGGTCTGGCAGGTTTTTCAGGCTTGTCTGGCAGCTGGTTCTGGCATTCCTGCCACCTGGTTCTGGTGTAACTGGCAGGTGGTGCCAGCGTGTCCTGGAGGTGGTTCCGGCATGTCTGGTGGGTGATTCCTGAGTGTCAGTCAGCTGGTTCTGGTGTGTCAGTCAGGTGGTTCTGGTGTGTCTGGAAGGTGGTTCCTTTGTGTCCGGCAGGTGGTTCCGGCATGTCTGAGGAGTGGTTCTGGCGTGTCCAGAATGTGGTTCCATTGTGTCCAGCAGGTGGTTCCGTTGTGTCAGTCATGTGGTTCCAGCATGTCTGGAACATGATTCTGTTGTGTCTAGCCTGTGGTTCTGGCATGTCCATTGGGTGGATCAGGGCTGTCTGGTGGCTTTATCCTTCCTGTTCAGCAGGTGGTTCTGGAGTGCCCAGCACCTGGTTCTGGTGTGTCAGGCAGGTGGTTCCAGTATGTACACCACATTGTTCCAGCAAGTTTGGATGGTGGTTTGGGCATGTCTAGCAGGTGGTTCAGGCCTCTCCAGAAGGTGGTTCAGGTTGTCCGGCAGGTGGATGAGTCGTGTCCATCACCTGGTGCTGGCTTATCTTGCTGGTGGTGCTGGCTTGCCCAGCAGGTTGTTCTGGACTGTCCGCCAAATGATTCAGGCATATCGGGCAAGTGGTTCAGTCTTCTCTGGCAGGTGGTTCAGGCCAGCCCAGAAGGTGGTTCCGGCGTGTCTGGCACCTGGTTCTGTCATATCTGACAGGTGGTTCCAGCGTGCCTGGCATTTGGTTCCAGAGTGTCTGTCAAGTGGTTCAGGCGTATCCGGCAGGTGGTTCTTCTTGTCTGGCAGGTGGTTCAGTTTTGTCTGGCAGGTTGTTCTGGCATGTCCGGCCAGTGGTACCGGTGTGTCATTCAGGTGGTTCCAGCGTGTCAGGCAGGGGGTTCCTGTGTGTCTGGCATGAGTTTCTGCTATGTCAGGAAGGTGGATCCAATGTGTTCAGTGGGTTCTTCCGAGGTGTCCGGCAGTTGGTTCCCACATTTTCAGTGGGTGGCTATGGTGTGTCCAGGACCTGATTCCATTGTGTCGGGTTGGTGGTTCTGGCGTGTCCTGGTGTTGGTTCCAGTGTGCCTGGCAGGATTTTCCAGCCTGTCCAGAAGTTGGTTCAGGCGTATCCGTGACCTGGTTCTGGTGTATCCGGCAGGTGATTTTGGCCTGTCAGGCAGGTAGTTCTGGCATGTCTGGCAGGTGGTTCCGTCTTGTCTGGCAGGTGGTTCTGGAGTCTCTGGCACCTGGTTCTGTCATATCCGGCAGGTGGTTTCATGGTGTCCACCACCTGGTTCTGCTGTATCTGACCAGTGCTTCCGGCATGTCCAGGACCTGGTCCTGGCATCTCTGGCACATGTTTCCAGAGTGTCCAGGTGGTGGTTCTGGCGTTTCTGGCATTTGGTTCCAGCATGTCAGGCAGGTGGTTCAGGTGTTTCTGGTAGATGGTTCAGGTATGTCCAGCGGGTAGTTCCAGCTTGTCGGGCAGGTTGTTCAGGTGTGTCTGTCAGCTGGTCCAGGTGCATCTGGCACACTGTCCAGGCATGGCCGTCCCGTGGTCCAGGCATTTCTGACTTGTCTGAAATGTGGTTTGGGCGTGTCCGGCATCTGACTCAGGCCTCTCCAGGAGGTGCTTTCGGGGTGTCCTCAGGTTGTCAGGGTGTGTCTGGCAAGTTGTTCCAGCATGTCTGGAGTGTCCTTCCAGTATGTCTGGCCTGTGGTTCTGGTGTGTCCAGAAGGTGGTTCCAGCGTGACCAACACCTGACTGCAGGGTGTTCCGCAGTTGCTTCCAGCATGCCCAATAAATGGTTCCAGCACCTCCTGAAGGTGGTGACGGTGCGTCCAGAAGGGGGCTCAGGCTTGTCCGGCAGGTGGTTCAGACATTTACAGCACCTGGTTCCAGCGTGTGCAAGACCTTTTTGTGGTGTATCTGGCATGTGGCTCAAGCGTGTCCGGTATGTGGTTCATTGTGTCTGGCACCTTGTTTCGGCAGGTGTGACACCTGTTTCTGGCATAGCTGGCTGGTGGTTCTGGCGTTCCTGGCTGGTGGTTCACGCAATTCTGGCAGGTGGTTCAGGCATGTTCAGCAGGTGGTTCTGGCATGTTGGTTACCCGGTTCTTGTGTGCCAGGCATGTGGTTCCAGAATGTCGGTAAATTGGTTCAGGCTGGCCCGGCAGGTGGTTCAGGCTAGTCCAGAAGATGCTTCATGCTTGTCCAGCACCTGGTTCATGCCTGTGCTGGACCTGTTTCTGGAGTATCTGGCAGATGGTTCCAGTGTGTTCAGGAGGTGGTTCTGGCATGTCCGGCACATGGTTTTGGCATATCCAACAGGTGATCTGGATGTGTCCGGCAGGTGTTTCTGCTGTGTCCGGCAACTGGTTCTGGTGTATTCGGCAGGTGGTTTCTGTGTATGTGGCAGATTGTTCTGGCATATCCAACAGGTGGTTCTGGCGTGTCTGGCATGTGGTTCTTGTGTGTGTGGCATGTGGTTCTGGTACATTCGGAAGGTGGTTCTGGCAAGTCCGGTGGGTCCTTCCAGGGTGTCCAGCATTTTGTCCCCGCATGTCTGGTGGGTGATTCTGGCATGTCTGGCAGGTGGCCCTGGTATGTCTGGGACCTGACTCTATCATGTCATGTTGCTGCTTTTGGCATGTCTGCGGGTGGTTCTGGTGTGTCTGACAGGTGTTTCCAGCCTTCTGGAAGTTGGTTCTGGCGTATCCGGGACCTGGTTCCAGCGTATCTGGTAGGTGGTTTCATGGTGTCTGACAGTTTGTTCTAACATGTCTGGCAGGTGGTTCCGGCTTGTCCAGCAGGTGGTTCTGGCATGTCCGGCACCTGGTTCTGGAGTGTCCAGTAGGTGGTTTCATGGTGTCCAGCACCTGGTTCCACTGTATCTGACAGGGGATTCCAGCATGTCTGGGACCTGATTCTGGAGTCTCTGGCACATCTTTCCAGAGTGTCCGGGTGGTGGTTCCGACGTTTCTGGCAGTTGGGTCCAGCGTGTCAGTCCGGTGGTTCTTGCGTTTCCAGTGGATGGTTCCGGTATATGCAGCGGGTTGTTCTGGCATGTCCGGCAGTTGGTTCCAGTGTGTCCAGCAGGTGGGTCCAATGTGTCTGAGTGGTGATTCCAGTGTGCCCAGTGGGTGGTTCTGGCATGTCTGGCAGGTGGTTCCAGAGTGTAAGGGGCCTGGTTCCGGTGTATCCAGCAGGTGCTTTTGGCCTGTCCAACAGGGGTTTCCACCATGTCCAGCACTTGGTTCTGGCATATTCGGCAGGTGGTTTCAGTGTATCTGGCACCTGGTTCTGGCATATCCAACAGGTGGTTCTGGTGTGTCTGGCATCTGGTTCAGGTACATTCAGAAGGTGATTCTGGCATGTCCAGTGGGTGCTTCTGGTGTGTCTGTGTGCTGGTTCCACAGTGTCCGGCGGGTGGTTCCATCAACTCTGGTGGGTTGTTCCAGTGTATAAGTGGCCTGGCTCTGGTGAGTCAAGCTGGTGGTTCTGGTGTGCCCAGCAGGTGGTTCAGGCATGTCCAGCATGTGGTTCAGGTCTGTCCAAAAGGTGGTTCTCACGTGTCCGGCTCCTTGTTCTGGCATATCTGGGACCCGGTTTTGGTGTGACAAAAATGGCAAGTAATAGGATATATTGGAGTATATGAGGAGGCCATCTGGTGTAAACCTACTTCAACCTGACCTTGTCTTTCCAAAAGGGCCTGACCGTGGCCATTGAGCATGCATTGTATATCTGCTTTAGATATTCCCTATGGCAAGAACAAAGGCCCCTGAGATAAAGGTGCAAGTTCCCTCCCCGTCCCAACGTTGGCATTCCCTTAAGGATTGAGCATCTTTCCTTAGGCTAGGAACTGATTGCTGTGCTCACCTGTGACCACCCAGCTTGAGACAATAGGCTTGCCTCCTGTTACACCTGCCGAAATAGCAGACCCACTACCTGCTGTGTCCCTCAAGCACTGTGCCAACAGGGCAATCTTGTGACTATTATGGGAGAGACATTTCAATTATATGTGAAACATCCTGTTTGGGGGTATATAACCACGCTGTATACCTCACTTCTTTGGTGCCCTTTCTTCCTTCAGGAAGAAAGGCCCCGGGCCATGGTCCTAACATTTTAGCTGAGAATAAACTCACCCAAATTTTTATTTATAGATTGCTTATGGATTATTTTCATCCACAGGCATATCCTCCAGGTGATTTCAGCATGTCTGGCAGGTTGTTCCAGCGTGCCAGACAGGTGGTTCTGGGTTCTCCAGCAGGTGGTTCTGGCAGTCCTAGGACCCTTGTTCTGCCGTATCCCCTGCATGCTTCCGGCGTGTCTAGCTGGTGGTTCTGGGGAGTCAGGCAGGTTGTCCCGGCATGTCCTGCCAGTGGTTCAGCCATGTTTGGAGAGTGGATTAGTGTTGTCTAGCAGGTGAATCAAACAAGTCCAGCAGTTGGTTGCAGCCTATCCAGGGGTGATTCCAGCGTGTCCAGAAGGTGGTTCCATTGTGTCTGGCATGTGGTTACAGCATATCCGGCAGGTGGTTCATGCAAGACTGGCAGGTGGTTCAGGCGTGTCCAGAAGGTGGTTCTGGTGTGTCTGGCACCTGGTTCCTGTGTGCCCGGCATGTGGTTCAAGAATGTCCATGAAGTGGTTCAGGATGGTCCAGCAGGTGTTTCAGGCTTCTCTGGCAGCTGCTTCAGGCATGTCCAGCACCTGGTTCTGGAGTGTGCTGGACCTGTTTCTGGTGTATCCAGCTGATGGTTCTGGCATGTCTGGTAGGTGGTTCCAGCATACCTGGCACATGGTTTCGGCGTATCTGACAGGTGATTTGGACGTGTCTGGCCATCATTTCTGGAGTGTCCGGCACCTGGTTCTGGTGATTTCGGCAGGTGGTTTCAGTGAATCCAGCACCTGGTTCCAGCATATCCAACAGGTGGTTCTGGAGTGTGTGGCAGGTCATTCTTGCATGTCTGGCATGGGTTCAGGTACGTTCAGAAGGTGGTTCCAATGTGTGCTTCTGGTTTGCCAGGCAGTTGGTTCATGCATGACTGGTGGGTGATTCCAGTGTGTCTGGCAGGTGGTCCTGGAGCGTCCCGCCGGTGGTTGCGCTGTGTCCTGGACCTGATTCCAGCATGTGTGGAGCATGGTTCCAGCGTGTCCAAGTGGTGGTTCCAGTCTGTCTGGCAGGTGGTTCTGGGATGTCTGGTGAGTGGTTCCGGGATATAAGGAGCCTGGTTCCAGCATATCCAGCAGGCAATTTTGGCTTGTCCTGCTAGTGGTTCCGGCGAGTCAAGCAGTTGCCTCTGGTGTGTTGCGCAGGTGGTTCAGGCATGTCCAGCAGGTGTTTCAGGCCTCTCCATAAGGTGGTTCCGGTGTGTCCAGCAGTTGGTTCCAGTGTGTCAGGCAGGTGGTTCAGACGTTTCCAGTGGATGGTTCTGGTATGTCCGGTGGGTAGTTCCAGCGTGTCCAGAAGGTTGTTCAGGCATGACTGTTAGTTGGTCCAGTTGCATCTCGCACATGGTCCAGGCATGTCTGTCCCATGGTCCAGGAATTTCTGGAACATGGTTCTAATGTGTCCAAACAGTGGTTTCAGCATGTCCAGCATGTTGATGAAAATAATCCATAACCAATCTATAAATAAAAATTTCGGTGAGTTTATTCTGAGCTTAAATCTTAGGATTATAAACCGGGAGAGTCTTTCCACAAAGGGACAGAGCACTCCAAAGAAGTGGAGGTATACAGGGTGGTTATACACCCTCAAAGAGTATGTTTCACATATGATTGAAATGTCCCTTTTACAATAGTCACGAGGCTGCTCTGTCAGCACAGTGACTGATGGAAACAGCAGATAGGCCTGCTGTCTCAGTGAACCCCACAGACTGGCAGGTCTGTTGCCTCGAGCTGGGCAGTCACAGATGAGCACTGCAATCAGTTCCCAGCCTAAAGAAAGAAGCTTAATCTTTAAGGAGATGCCACCATTGGGAGGGGGAGGGAAGATGCACCCTTATCTCAAAATGTCTAAGCAGATATGTAATACATGCTCAATGGCCACAGTCAGGCCCTTTTGGAAAACCAAAGTCAGGCCGAATTAGGTTAATACCAAATGGCTTCCTCATATACTCCCATATATCCTATTGCTTGCCATTTTTATTTGTCAGGCACTTGATTCAGGCTTCTCCGAGAGATGCTTTGGGGGTGTCCTGCAGGTGGTCCAGGTGTGTCCAGCAATAAGTTCTGGCATGTCCGGCATGTCCTTCCAGTATGTCTGGCCTGTGGTTCTGGCATGTCCAGCAGGCGGTTCCAGCGAGTCTGACAACTGGCTCCAGCCAGATGTGTCTCCACCAGCTGACAGACACACCTGAACATCCTTCCAGGCACACCAGAACTACCCACCAGACATACCAGAACCATCCATGGGAAATGCCTGAACCACCTGCCTGACACGCTGGAACCAACTGCTGAACACGTCAGAACCACCACCTGGAAAGTCTGGAACCACCCCCGCAGATGTCAGTATCGGGTCCTGGACATGCCAGAAGCACATGCCGGACATGGTGGGACCACCTGCTGGAACAGCTGAATCACCTGCCGGGCATAATGGAACCAAATTCTGGACAAGCCAGAACCACCCATGGACACGCTGCAACCAACCACTGGACATGACTGATACACCTGCTGGGCAGCACTGATCCACCTGCCAAACATGACTGAGCAACCGGCCGGACATGCAGGAACCAAGTGCCTGACACCCTGGAACCACCGGCCAGACATGACCGAACCACCTGCCTGACACCCCAGAAGCACCTGCCACACAAGCTGGAACCACCTGTTGGATACGGCAGAACCAGGTGCCAGACAACGTGAAACCCCCTACCAGATATGCCTGAACCAGGTGCCAGACACGTGAGATTCACCTGCCTGACGTGACAGAAACACCTGCCAGACACGCTGGAACAACCTGCTAGTCACGCCAAAGTCACCTTCTGGATATGCCAGAACCAGGTCCCAGATATGCCAGAACCAACTTCCGGACAGGCCAGAAAAACCTGCCGTACACACTGGAACCACCTTCGGTAACTGTCAGAGTCCAGTTCCAACAGAGTCCAGGTTCCTGAGGGATGAACGGCTTTGGCAAAGGGAATGAGACTGCACACTAAGTTGGTGAAAGCAAGTCTGAAGTCTTTATTGTCAAGCGTGCATTTTTATATATTTTGAGGATTACATAAGTGTCTGGGGTACATCTATTTTCTCCCCTGAAGTAGCTTGATTTTTCCCCATGATATCATTTTACTTCCTTAATTTATTTGGGTCATCAGCAGTTTCTAAAGGTTACTTCCCTTATTCAGTCTTGGGAAAGAGCTGTTCTTTTCATTTTCCGGGTAAGTGCAGTTAATATTTATAGATCTCTACAGTATTCTTTGCAGGGGGTGAGACTCGGGTTATGCTGGAGGACGGAACAAGCCTTGGGGCAAACATGAGCCAAGGTACGTTTAGACCAGGAACATACAGGTCCCCACAACCTCTTATATAACTCTCACACTGAGATATCTGACCCTTTAACCCTCTTTCCATCTATTTCTTTCCAGCGCCCCCACGTGTCATCATAGTCCCATCTATATTTCTTATTTACTTTGAACAGCCATTGTTCTATGTTTAGAGTGGATGTAGGTGGTGTAGGTGTGGGAGGTAACCTCTGCATAGCCCTGTTCCCTCGGGGGGGGGTACCACCAGCATCCTTCTATCTTAATGGCCCAGGGTATTTCTCTGCCTCCAATGACTATAGGGGAAGGCAAGGGGATAGGCCCATATTTGTTTGGGAAGGGTCTTCCCTGATATACCAGTTGGATGTCCCTCTTTCTTTGGCAGGGCCCTGGGGATGTTGAAGGAGTGTTAGTCAGAAGAGGGTCTTTCTTGTCTATTACAGTTGGATTCACCTTTCCCAGCAGAGTCACATGGGTAAGCACAAGCGTTATGAAGAGAGCCCATACAGCAACTAGTAACAGCAGATTGAGCAAGGAGGACCCTCAGCCGTTCCTGCAGGGGTTGCTTTGCAACTCCCGTGCTTGGTGTGCCCTGACTGTGTCACTGGGCTGTAGTAGTTGCAGGATGGCATCTGGCATGGAACTGGTGGAATCACATGCTAGACATGACAGAACCATCTTCTGGACATACAGAACCACCTGACTGACACGCTGGAACAACCTGCTGGACATGATGGAACCACCCCCTGGACATGCCAGAACCACCCCTGGATATGCTGCAACCAACCACCAGACACTACTGATCCACCTGCTGGACAGCACTGATCCACCCGCCAAACAGGACTGAGCAACCAGTCAGACATGCAGGAACCAAGTGCCTGATACCCCAGAACCACCGCCCGGACACGCCGGAACCACCTCCTGGATCTGGTGGAACCAGGTGCCAGACACTGTGAAACCACCTGCCGGATATGCCAAAACCAGGTCCCGGAGATGCCAGAACCACCTGCTGGACAATCCTGAACCACCTGCCAGACATGCCAGAACAACCTGCCAGACACACGGAAATCACCTGCCAGATATGCCAGAACCAGGTCCTGAATACACCGGAACCAACTTCTGCACCAGCCAGAAAAACCTGCTGTACATGCCAAAATCACCTGCCTAAAATGCCATAACCACTACCCAGACATGCTGAAACCACGACCCGACATGACAGAATCAGGTGCTGGACACGCTATAGACACCTGCTGGACATGCCGGATTCACCTGTCGGACATGCAGGAACCAACTGCCAGACACCCCAGAAGCAACCACTGGACACATCAGAATGACCACACGGACACACCGGAACCACTAGCCACACAGTCTTTTAGCCAACTGCTGGACGTGTCGGAAGCACTCACCAGAGACACTGGAACCACCTCCTGAACATAACAGAACCACATTCCAGACACACCTTAACCACATGCCAGACACACCGGAACCACTTGTTGGATATGCCAGAACCAGGTGCCAGATTCACTGAAACCACCTGCCAAATATGTCAGAACCAGGTACCAGACATGGCAAAACCTGGTGCCCTAAGTCCAGAACCACCTTCTGGACATGCCTGAACCACCTGCCAGACTTGCATGAACCACCTGCCAGACACACAGGAATCATCTGCTGGATATGCTAGAAATAGATGTCACACACGCTGAAACCAGGTGCCAGACATGACTGAACAACCTGCCTGACATGCTGGAACCACCTGAATGACACACAGGTACCACTGTCCAGACATGCTGGAACCAGGTGCTGGACATGACTGAACCAAGTAACGGACAAGCCTGAACCACCTGCTGGACATGCCATAACCACCTTCAGGATGCACTGGAACCATCTGGTGGACATGCCAGAATGACCTGCCAAACACGCCAGAGCCAGGTGCCAGACAAGCTGGAACTGCCTGCTCGACGCGCCAGAACCCAGGGCCAGACATACTCAAAGGAAATGTCGGACATGCCAAACCACTTGCCGGAAACACCCGGACAACCTGCCGGACACCCCCAAAGCACCTTCCGGACAGGACTGAATCAGATGCTGGACACACCCAAACCATCCTTTGGACACATCAGAACCACGTTTCAGAAGTGCCTCGACCACGGGATGGCCATGCCTGGACCATGTGCCAGATGCACCTGGACCAGCTGACAGACAAGCCTGAAAAACCTGCTGGACATGCCAGAACTACCCACCAGACATACTGGAACCATCCACTGGAAACGCCTGAACCACCTGCATGACATGCTGGAACCAACTGCTGGACACATCAGAACCATCACCCAGAAACTCTGCAACCATGCCCAGAGACACCAGAATTGGGTCCCAGACACACAGGAAGCACATGCCAGACATGCTGGGACCACCTTCAGGAACCGCTGGAATCACCCGCCGGACATGATGGACTCACATTCCAGAAATGCTGGAGCCACCTGCTGGATACAACAGAAACAGGTGTCCCACACACCAAAACCACGTTCCACTCATGACAGAACCACCTCCGGACATGCTGGAGCCACCTGCCAGATACACCAGAACAGGTACACACATGCCGGAACCAGGTGCTGGAAAGGACTGAACCAACTGCCAGACAAGCCTGAACCACCTGCTCGACAGGACTGATCCACATGCTGGACAGCACTGATCCACCCTCCAAACACTTCTGAACCACCACCTGGACACGCCAGAACCATCTGCCTGACACCCCGGAACCAGGACCTGGACACCGTGAAACCACCTGCTGGATACACCAGAAACACGTGCCTGAAATGCCAGATCCACCTGCCAGACAAGCCGGAATCACCTGCCAGACATGCCAATATCACCTGCCGAATACACCAGAACCAGGTACTGGATATGCCAGAACCAACTTCCTGACAGGCTGGAAAAACCTGCCAGACAAGCTGGAACCACCACCCGGACTTGCCGAAACCACCAACCACACACCACGGAATCAGGTCCTGGACAGGCGAGAATCACCCATCGGACATGCGGGAACCAACTGCTAGACGCCCCAGAAGCAACCACTGGATACATCAGAACCACCTTCAGGACATACCAGAAACTCATTCAAGACACATGTGAAACCCCTTGCCTGACACGCTGGAACCACCTGAATGACATGCTGGTACCACTGTCCAGACCTGCTGGAAATACCTGTCAGACAAACTGAACCACCTGCCAGACAAGACTGAACCACTTTATGGACATTCTGGAAGCACATGCCGGGCATGCTGGAACCAGGTGCCTGACATGCCAGAACCACCTGCTGGACATGCCTGAGCCACCTGCCAGACTTGCGTGAACCACCTGCTAGACATGCAGGAACCACCTGCTGGATACATCAGAAAATGGTGTCTCACACACTGAAACCAGGTGCTGGACATGACTGAACCACCTGCTGGATACGCTGGCGCCACCTACCAGATACACCAGAAACAAGTGTCGCACATGCCAGAACCAGGTCCTGGACAAGACTGAACCACCTGCCGGACAAGCCTGAACCACCAGCCAGCCATGCTGTAACCACCTTCAGGATGCGCTGGAACCATCACGTGGACATGCCGGAACCACCTGCTGGAAGCACCAGAACCAGGCACCTATATGCAGGGAAACCTGCCAGACATTCTGGAACCAGAAGCTGGACACACTGGAACAACCAGACGTGCCAGAACCACCCTCAAGACACGCCAGAACCAACAGCCGGACACACCAGAAGCACCCACCCGACACGCCCAACCACCTTCTGAACATACCAGAACCACATGCCAGACTCGCCAGAACCATGGGTTGGATATGCCAGAACGAGGTGCTGGATACACTGAAACCACCTGCCGAAAACGCCAAAACCAGTTGCCAGACACGGCTGAAAAACCTGCCGGCCACGTCCAAATCACCTGCTGGATATGCCGAAACCATCTGCTGGACACACTGGAACCACCTCTTGGACATGCCGAAACCATCTGCCAGACACGCCAGAAACAGGTCCAGCACAGGCCAGAACCAGGTGCTGGACAAGCCTGAAGCAGCTGCTGGACTAGCCTGAGCCACCTGCTGGACCAGCCAGGACCACTTTATGGACATTCTGGAACCACATGCCGGGCATGCTGGAACCAGGTGCCTGACACGCCAGAACCACCTGCTGGACATGCCAGAACCACCAGCCAGCCTTGCGTGAAACACCTGCCAGACACGCCAGAACAACCTGCTATATCCACCAGAAACAGGTGTCGCACAGACAGAAACAAGGTGCCGGACACAACTGAACCACCTGCCGGACATGCTGGAGCCAACTGCCAGAAACGACAGAAACAGGTGTCGCACATGCCAGAAGCAGGTGCTGGACACGATTGAACCACCTGCAGAACAAGACTGAACCACCTACTGGACATGACTGAACCACCTGCAGGACATGCCGTAACCACCTTCAGGAAACGCCAGAACCATCTGGTGGCCATGCCGGAATGACCTGCCGAACATGCTGGAACCACTTGCTGGACACCCCCGGACCACACACCAGACACCCCCAAAGCACCTCCAGGAAATGCCTGAACCCCCTGCCTGACACACTGGAACCACCTGCAGGAACCGCCAGAATCGGATTGATGGTTTCGGCATGTCTGGGTGGTGGTTCCGGCTTGTCTGGCAGGTTTTTCCAGCACCTGGTTCCAGTGTATGTGGCAGGTGATTTTGGCGTGCCCGGCAGTTTGTTCTGGCGTGTCAAGCAGGTGGTTCCGGCTTGTCCAGCAAGTGGTTCTGTTGTATCCGGTACCTGGTTCTGGCGTATCCCTCAGGTGGTTTCATGGTGTCCCGCACCTGGTTCCGCCAAATCTGACAGGTAGTTCCAGAGTCTCCAGAAGGTGGTTCCGTCGTATCCGGTGGGTGATTCTGGCAGTTCCCAAATGTGGTTCCAGCGTGTCTGGCAGGTGCTTCCGGCGTGTCCAGGACCTGATTCTGGTTTCTCTGGTGGGTTGTTCAAGAGCGTCCAGGTGGTGGTTCTGAGGTTTCCAGCAGTTAGTTCCAGCGTGTCAGGCAGGTGGTTCAGGCATTTCCGGTGGATGGTTCCAGTATGTCCGGTGGGTAGTTCCGGCGTGTCTGGCTGATTGTTCAGGTGTGTCTGTCAGCTGGTCCAGGTGCACCCGGCACATGGTTCAGGCATGGCCATCTCATGGCACAGGCATTTCTGAAACGTGGTTCTGACATGTCCAAATGGTGATTTGGGTGTGTCTGGCAGCTGATTCAGGCCTCTCTGGGAGGTGCTTTGGTCGTGTCCTGCAGGTGGTCCAGGTGTGTCCAGCGTGTCCTTCCAGTGAGTCTGCCCTGTCATTCTGGCATGTCCAGCCGGTGGTTCTGGCATGTCCAGAACCTGGTTCCCGCATGTTCAGTAGGTGGTTCCGGCATGTCCACTAGATGGTTGCGGCACATCCGGAAGGTGGTTGTGGCATGTCCACAATGTGGTTCAGGCATGTCCAGCAGGTGGTTCAGGCCTGTCCGGAAGGTGGTTCCAGCATACCCGGCATGTGGTTCTGGAGTGTCCATCAAGTGGTTCGGGCATTTCCGGCAGGTGGTTCAGTCTTGTCTGGCAGGTAGTTCAGTTTTCTCTGGCAGGTGGTTACAGCATGTCTGGCTGGTGGTACAGACGTGTCATTCAGGTGGTTTTGGTGTGACAGGCAGGGGGTTCCTGTGTGTCTGGCATGAGTTTCTGGTATGCCCAGAAGGTGGTTCCGACGTGTCTGGTGGGTTCTTCTGGGGTATCTGGCAGTGGGTTCCCGCATGTCCAGAGGGTGATTCTGGCGTGTTGGGACCTGATTCTGTCGCTTTGGGTTAGTGGTATCTGCGTGTCCATGTGGTGGTTCCAGCATGTCTGACAGGTTTTTCCGGCCTGTCCGGAAGTTGGTTCTGGCATATCCAGGCCCTGGTTCTGGTCTATCCAGCAGGTGATTTTGGCATGTCTGGCAGGTTGTTCCAGAGTGTTAGGCAGGTGGTTCTGGCTTGTCTGGCAGGTGTTTCTGGCATGTCCAGCACCTGGTTCTGGCATATCCAACAGGTGGTTCCAGCGTGTCTGGCAGGTGGTTGCTTTGTGTCTGGCATGTGGTTCTGGTACATTCGGAAGATGGTTTAGGTGTGTCTGGTGGGTGCTTCCGGCATGTCCATGAGTTGATTCCAGCGTGTCTGGCAGGTCTTTCCGGCATGTCTGAGTGGTGGTTCCAGTGTGTCTGACAGGTTGTTACAGGTGGTTCTGGCGTGTGCAGTGGGTGCTTCCAGCGTGTCTGGCGGGTGGTTCTGGCATGTCTGTGTGGTGGTTCCAGTTTGTCTGGTGGGTGGTTCCGGCATGTCTGGTGGGTTGTTCCAGAATATAAGGGGCCTCGTTCGAGCTTATCCGGCAGGTGATTTCAGCATGTCTGGCAGGTGGTTCCAGCGAGTCAAGCAGGTGGTTCCTGTGTGCTCGGCAGGTGGATCAGGCATGTCCAGCAGGTGGTTCTGGCCTGTCCGGAAGGTGGTTCTAGCGTGTCTGGTACCTGGTTCTGGCATATCTGACAGGTGGTTCTGGTGTGCCCAGCATGTGGTTCCTGTGTGTCTGTCAAGTGGTTCAGGCATATCCGGCAGGTAGTTCAGTCTTGTCTGGTAGGTCATTCAGTTTTGTCCAGCAGCTGGTTCTGGCATGTCTGGCCAGTGGTACCAGCATGTCATTCAGGTGGTTCCAGCATGTCCAGCTGGTTCTTCTAGCATTTCTGGGCCCTGATTCTGGCTTCTCCAGCAGCTGGTTCCAGAGTGTCTGGGTGGTGGTTCTGACGTGTCTGGCAGTTGGTTCCAGCATGTCAGGAAGGTGGTTCAGGTGTTTCAGTTGGATGGTTCCAGTGTGTCAGGCAGGTAGTTCCAGTGTGTCCGGCATGTTGTTCAGGCATGTCTGTCAGTTGGTCCAGGTGCATCCCGCACATGGTCAATGCATGGCACTTCTTTGGTCCAGATATTTCTGAAATGTGGTTATGAGGTGTCTGAAAGGTGGTTTGGGCTTGTCTAGCAGCTGATTCAGGCCTCTCCTGGCAGGGCTTTGGGGGTGTCCAGCAGGTGGTCCGGGTTGGTCTGGCAAGTGGCTCCAGCGTGTCCGGGGTGTCCTTCCAGTATGTCTGGCCTGTGGTTCCGGCGTGTCCACCAGGTGATTCTGATGTGTCTGGCACCTGGCTCCGGTATGTTCGGAAGGTGATTCTACCATGTCCAAAAGATGGTTCTGGCACATCCTGAAGGTGGTCATGGCATGTCTGGCAGGTGGTTCAGTTGTGCCCAGCAGGTGGTGAAGGCTGGTCACGCAGGTGGTTCAGTTGTGTTCAGCACCTGTTTTCAGAGTGTCCGAACCTGTTTTTGGTGTATCATGAAGGTGGTTCCAGTGTGTCCGGCAGATGGTTCATGCAAGCCTGGCAGGTGGTTCAGGCATGTCCAGCAGGTGGTTCTGGCGTGTCAGTCACCTGTTTCCGGCGTTCCCAGCATGTGGTTCTGGAATGTCCGTAAAGTGGTTCAGGCTGGTCCAGCAGGTGGTTCAGGCTATTGTGGCAGCTGCTTCAGGCTTGACCAGCACCTGGTTCTGGCCTGTGCTGGACGTGTTTCTGGTGTATCTGGCAGATGCTTCCAGCATGTCTGGGAGGTGGTTCCGGTGTGTCCGAGACATGGTTTTGGCATATCCGACAGGTGATGTGGATGTGTCTGGCACGTGTTTCTGCCATGTCCAGCACCTGGTTCTGGCACATTCGGCAGGTTTAACATTCGGCAGGTTTGTTCAGTGTATCTGGCACCTGGTTCCAGCATATCCAACAGGTGGTTCCACTGTGTCTGTTAGGTGGTTCCTGTGTGTCTGGCATGTGGTTCTGGTATGTTTGGAAGGTGGTTCTGGTATGTTTTGTGGCTGCTTCCCTTGTGACCAGCATTTGGTTCCTGCATGTCTCATGGTTGGTTCCGTCATGTCTGAGTGGTGGTTCCAGTGTGTCCGGTGGGTGGTTCCAGCATGTCTGGTGGGTTGTTTAGGCAGATAAGTGGCCAGGTTCTGGCATATCCAGCAGGTGATTTCAGTGTATCCCACAGGTGGTTCCGGCGAGTCAAACAGGTCATTGTGGTGTGTCCAGCAGGTGGTTCACACGTGTCCAGCAGGTGGTTCATGACTGTCTGAAAGGTGGTTCTGGCGTCACTGGCACCTGGTTTTGGCATATCTGACAGGTGTCTCCAGCATGCCTGTCATGTGGTTCCAGAGTGTCTGTCATGTCATTCAGGCATATCTGGCAGGTGGTTTAGTCTTGTGTGGCAGGTGTTTCAGCTTTGTCTGTCAGGTGGTTCTAGGATGTCCTGCCAGTGGTACGGGCATATCATTCAGGTGGTTTCAGCGTGTCCAGCAGGGGGTTCCTGTGTGTCTGTCATGTGTTTCCAGTACATCTGCAAGGTGGCTCTGACCTGTCTGTTGGGTGCATCCGGGTGTCTGGCAGTTGGCTCCCAAATGTCCGGCACATCATTCCAGCGTGTCCGGCATGTGGCTGTGGTTTCTCCGGGACCTGATTCGGTCGTGTCAGGTTGGTAGTTTTGGTGTGCCTGGGTGGTGGTTCCAGCATGACCAGCAGGTTTTTCCAAACTGTCTGGAAGTTGGTTCTGGCATATCCAGGACCTGGTTCCGGTGTATCTGGCAGGTGATTTCGGCATGTCCAGCAGGTTATTCTGGCCTGCCTGGTAGGTGTTTCTGGCTTCTCTGGCAGGTGGTTCTGGTGTGTCCGGCACCTGGTTCCACTGTATCTGACAGGTGCTTCCGGCGTGTCTGGCAGGTGGTTTCAGAATGTCAGGCAGGGGGTTCCTGTGTTTCTTGCATGAGTTTCCGGTATGTCCAGAAGGTGGTTCTGGCATGTCCTGTGGGTGCTTCTGGCATGTCCAGAAGTTGGTTCCCACATTTCTGGCAGGTGAGTCCGGCATGTCTGGCAGGTGGCTATGGCATGTCCAGAACCTGATTCCGTCGGGACTGGTTGGTGGGTTTTGCGTGTATGGGTGGTGGTTCTGTCCTCTCCAGCATGTGGTTCTGGCATGTCAGTCAGGTGGTTTCATCATGTCCTGCAGATGCTTCCAGCATGTCCTGGACCTGATTCTTGCATCTCCAGTGGGTGGTTCCAGAGTGTCTGGATGGTGGTTCCAACATGTCCAGCTGTTTGTTTGGGCGTGTCAGGCAGGTGGTTCATGCATGTCTGGTGGGTGGTTCTGGCATCTGCAACAGATGGCTCCGGCGCATCTGGAAGGTGGTTTCAGCATGTCTGGCAGGTGGTTCAGGCCTCTCCAGCAGATGGTTCAGTCTTGTCCCACAGGTAATTCAGTAGTGTGGGGCACCTGGTTCCAGTATGTGCTGCACCTGTTTCTGATGTATCTGGCAGGTGGTTCTGGTGTGTCTGGCATGTGGTTCCATCACGTCTGGCACATGGTTCCAGGGTGTCATGCAGGCAATTTCAATGTGTCCAGTGGGTTGTTCCAGTGTGTCTGGCACCTGGTTCTGGCATGTCTAACAGGTAGTTTCTGCGAATCAGGAATCTGGTTCCAGCCTATCCAACAGATGGTTCCAGTGTGTCTGGTAGGCGGTTCTGGAGTGTCCGGTACATGGTTCCAGTGTATCCAGGAGGTGATTTTGACGTGTCTGTCAGGTGGTTTTAGCATGTCCAACACCTGGTTCCATTGTATCTGACAGTTGGTTCTGGAGTGTCCGGCATTTGGTTCCGGGGTGTCTGGCAGGTGGTTCCAGCTTTTCTGGAAGGTGGTTCTGGCATGTCTGACACCCGGTTCTGTGTATCCGGCAGGTGCTTTCATGGTATCTGGCTCCTGGTTCTCCCATATCTGACAGCTGGTTCCAGCATGTCTGCCAGGTGATTCCAGGGTGTCAGGCAGTTGGATCTGACATGTCCAGCCAGTGGTTAAGCCATGTTTGGCAGGTGGATCAGTGCAGTCCAGCAGGTGGAACAGTGGTGTCTGGCAGTTGGTTGCAGGATATCTGGGGGTGGTTCCGGCCTGTCCAGAGCTGGTTCTGTCATGTCTGGCAGGTGGTTCGAGCGTGTCTGTCACATGGTTCCTGTGTGTCAGGAATGTGGTTCTGTCATGTCCATAAAGTGGTTCAGGTTGGAAAAGAAGCTGGTCAGTTCTGACTTCTCTGGCAGTTGGTTCTGGCATGTCCGGCACCTGGTTCTGGCGTATCCGCCGGGTGGTTTCACAGTGTCTGGCACCTGTTTGAGCTGTATCTGAGAGCTGGTTCTGGCATTTCTGGCAGGTGGATCGGGGGTGTCAGGCAGGTGGTTCCAGCATGTCCAGGCAGTGGCTCAGGAATGTTTGGCGGGTGGATCAGTGCTGTCTTGCAGGTGGATCAGTCATGTCCGGTGGTTGGTTGCAACATATCCAGGAGTGGTTCCAGCATGTCCAGAAGTTGGTTCCATCATGTCTGGCTGGTGGTTCTGGCATGTCAGTCATGTGGTTCCAGCAAGTTCAGCAGGTGGTTCACGCAAGTCTGGCAGGTGGTTCAGGTGTGTCCTGGAGGTGGTTCTGGTGTGTCCAGCACCTGGTTTTGGCCTGCCTGGCATGTGGTTCCAGAATGTCTGTATAGTGTTTCAGGTTGCTCCAGTAGGTGTTTCAGGCTTGTCCAGCAGCTGCTTCAGGCATGTCCAACACCTGGTTCCAGCCTGTGCTGGACCTGTTTCTGCTGTATCTGGCAGATGGTTCCAGCTGTCCGAAGGTGGTTCCAGAGTGCCCAGAACATGGTTTTGGCGTATCTGACAGGTGATTTGGATGTTTGGCAGGTGTTTCCGGCATGTCCAGCACCTGATTCTGGTGTTTTTGGCAGGTGGTTTCAGTGTATCTGGCACCTGGTTCTGGAGTATCCAACAGGTGGTTCTGGCATGTCTGGCAGGTTGTTTCTGTGTGTCTGGCATGTCATTCAGGTACATTCAGAAGGTGGTTCCATTGTGTGCGGTGTGTGCTTCCGACATGTCAGGCACTGGTTCAGGTGTGTCTGGTGGGTGATTCTGTCGTGTCCAGCAGGTGATCACAGAGCATCTGGCAGTTGGTTGCACCATGTCCCAGACCTGATTCTGGTGTGTGTGGAACATTGCTCTGGTGTGTCAGTGGTGGTTCCAGTGTTTCTGGCAGTTGGTTCCAGCATGTCTGGTGGGTGGTCCTGGCATATAAGGAGCCTGGTTCCAGTGTATCCAGCAGGTGATTTTGGCATGTCCAATATATGGTTCTTGCAAGTCAAGCAGGTGCTTCTGGCATGTTGGGCAGGTGGTTCAGGTGTTCCCAGCAGGTGTTTCAGGCCTGTCCATAAGGTGGCTCTGGCATGTTCAGCAGTTGGTTCCAGCATGTCAGGCAGGTGGTTCATGCGTTTCCAGTGGATGGTTCCTGTATGTCCGTCGGGTAGTTCCGGCATGTCTGGCAGGTTGTTCAGACGTATCTGTCAGTTGGTCCAGTTGCATCTGGCACACAGTCCAGGCATGGTCATCCCGTGGTCCAGTCACTTCTGAAATGTGGATCTGACATGTCCAATATGTGGACCAGCATGTCTGGCACCTGATTCAGGCCTCTTCAAGAGGTGCTTTGGGGTTGTCCAGCAGGTGGTCTGGGTGTGTCTGGCAATAGACTCCAGAATGTCCAGCATGTCCTACCAGTATGTCTGGCCTATGGTTCTGGAGTTTCCAGCAAGCAGTTCCTGTGTATCTTACACCTGGCTCTGGCGTGTTCAGCAGGTGGTTCTGGCATGTCCACCAGAGGATTCCAGCGTGTCCTGAAGGTGGCTATGGCATATCTGGCAGGTGTTTCAGTTCTGTCCAGCACCTGGTTCTGGCATGTGTGACACCTGTTTCTGGCATATCAGGCAGGTGGCTCCATCGTGTCTGGCAGGTGTTTCACAGAATTCTGGCAGGTGGTTCAGGCATGTCCAGCAGGTGGGACTGGCATGTCAGGCACCTCGTTCCAGTGTGGCAGGCATGTGGCTCCGGAATATGAGACTAACTGTCAGACACACCAGAACTACCTTCCAGACATGCCTGAACCACCAGCTGGACATGACACAACCACCTGCTTGTCTTGCCAGAACACCCTGACGGACATGCTGAAATCACCTGACTGATGTGTTGGAACCACTGATCAGATATGGCAGAACTGGGTGCCAGACACTGTGAAACCATCTGCTGGATACCCCAGAACAAGGTGCCAGACATGCCAGAACCACCTGCTGGACATGACAGAAACACATGCCAGACAAAACTGAACCACCTGCCAGACAAGACTGAACCACCTGCCGGACACTCGGGAACCACGTGCCAGGAACACTGGAACCACCTGTCAGATATGCCAGAACCAGGTGGCAGACTTGCTGCAACCACCTGCTTGACTTGCCAGAACACCTGAAAGACATGCCAAAATCACCTACTGGACACACCAGAACCACCACCCGAACACGCTGAAACCACCAACCTGACATGACGGAATCAGGTCCCAGACACGATGGCATCACCCTCCAGACATGCAGGAACCAACTGCCAGAAACCCCAGAAGCACCCACCAGACAAGTCGGAACCACTTTCCAGACATACCAGAAACTCATGTCAGACACACAGGAACCCCCTGCCTGGCATGCTGGAGCCACCTGAATGACACGCCAGTACCACTGGCTGGACATGCCAGTATCACTTCCCAGACAAAGCTGAACCACCTGCCAGAAAAGACTGAACCTCCTGCTGGATTCACCTGAACCGCTTGATGGACAATCTGGAACCACATGCCATGCATGCCAGAACCACATGTCAGGTATGCCAGAACCAGGAGCCAGACTCACCTAAACCACCTTCTGGACAGGCCTGAACCACCTGCTGGACATGCCTGAACCACCTGCCAGACACGCCGATACCACCTGTTTGACTCACTGGAACCACCTGCTGGACACGCCAAAATCACCATCCAGATATGCCGGAACCAGGCCCCTTATACTCCAGAACAACCCAAAACACATGCCAGAACCACTCACTGGACACACTGGAACCACCACTCAGACATGCCAGAAGCACCCACAGGACACACTGGAATCAACTGCTGGACATGCCGGAAGCACCCACCAGACACACTGAAACCACCTTCACAAGGTAACAGAACTACATACCAGACACACCTGAACCACCTGCCAGATGCACCAGAACCACCTGTTGGATATGCTGGAACCAGGTGGCAGATACATTGAAACTACCTGCCGAATATGCCAGAACCAGGTGCTGGACACACCAGAACCATCTGCCAGACAAGCCAGAGCCACCTCCCAGACAGGCTGGAACAACCTGCAGGACACACCAAAATCTCCTGCCAGATACCCCGGAACCAGGTCCTGGATATGCCAGAACCAACTTCCAGACAAGCCAGAAAAACCTTCTGGAAACACTGGAACCACCAAATGGACATGCCGAACCCACCAACCATACATAATGGAATCAGGTCATGGACACACTGTAGCCTCCTGCTGGACAGGCTGGCGTCACCTGCCGGACATGAGGGAACCAATGGCCAGACACCCCAGAAGCACCCACCGGACACGTTGGAACCACCTTCTGGACATACTGGGAACTCATGCCAGACTCTCAGGAACCCCCTTCCTGACACGTTGGAACCACCTAAATGACACGTTGGTACTACTGGCTGGACATGCCGGAACCACCTGCCAGAAAAAATTGAACCACCTGCCAGATAAGACTGAAGCACCTGCTGGATACACCTGAACCACTTGATGGACATTCCAGAACCACATGCTGGGCAAGCGGGAACCACCTGTCAGATATGCCAGAACCAGATGCCGGACACACAAGAAACAGGTCCAGCACAGGCTGTAACCAGGTGCCAGAGAAGTCTGAAGCAGCTGCCGGACTACCTGAAACAACTGCTCTACAAGCAGGAACCACTTTACAGACATTCCCGAAATACATGCTGGGCACACTGGGACCAGGTGAGCGATGCCAGAACCACCTGCTGGACATGCTGGAGCCACAAGCCAGATATACCAGAGACAGGTGTCACACACGAAGTGAACCAGGTGTTGGACACAATTGAACCGTCTGCCAGACAAGTCTGAACCACCTGCTAGACTTGACTGAACCACCTGCTGGACACACTGGAACAACATTCAGGATGCACGAAACCATCTGGTGGACATGCCAGAACCACCTTCAGGACACATCAAAACCACCTGCTGCACATGCCTGAACCACGTGCTGGACCCGCTGCAACCACCTGTTTGACTCGCTGGAACCACCAGCCAGACACACCAAAATCGCCTGCCAGATACGCTGGAACCAGGCCCCTTATATGCTGAATAAACCCGCCAGATATGCCAGAAGCACCCACCGGACAAACTGGAGCCACCACTCAGACACGCTGGAACCATCCGCCCAACACGCAGGAACCAAATGCTGGACATGCCAAAAGCACCCAACGTACATGCTGGAAACACCTTCCGAACATACCAGAACCACATGCCAGACACACAGGAACCACCTGCCAGACATGGCGGGACCACCTGTTGGATATGCCCTAACCAGGTGCCATATACACTGAAACCACCTGCTGAATACACCAGAACCAGGTGCTGAACACGGTGGAAACACCTGCCAGACACGTACAAATCACTTGTCGGATATGCTGAAAACATGTGCTGGACATGCCAGAACCACATCCTGGACACGCTGGAACCGTCTGCCGGATACACCAGAAACAGGTCCCACACAGTCCAGAACCAGGTGCTGGACAAGCCTGAAGCAGCTGCTGGACTAGCCTGAACCACCTGCTGGACCAGCCTGAACCACTTTAAGGACATTCTGGGACCACATGCTGGGCACGCTGGAACCAGGTGCCCAACATGCCAGAACCACCTGCTGGACACGCCTGACACACCTGCCAGGCTTGCATGAACCACCTTCTGGACACGCCAGAACCACCTGTCGGATACAACAGAAACAGGTGTTGCACATGTCAAAACCATGTGCTGGACATGCCTGAACCACCTGCCAGACTTGCATGAACCAACTGCTGGACATGCTGGAACCAACTGCCAGATATGCCAGAAACAGGTGCTGCACATGCCAGAACCAGGTGCTGGACATGACTGAACCAACTGCCAGACAAGCCTGAACCACCTGCTGGACATGACTGAACTATCTACTGGACACCCCAGAAACAGCTTCAGGATGTGCCGGAACCATCTGGTGGAAAATCTGGAAGAACCTGCCGAACATGCTGGAACCAGGTGCCTGACACACCAGAACCACCTGCTGGACACCCCCAAAGCACCTCACATAGAGGCCTGAATCAGATGCCAGACACGTCCAAACCACCTTTTGGACACATCAGAACCACGTTTCAGAAATGCCTGGACCACAGGACGGCCATGCCAGGACCATGTGCTGCATGCAACTGGACCAGCTGACAGACATGCATGAACAACCTGCCAAACACACCAGAACTACCCGCCAGACATAATGGAACCATCCACCAGAAACACCTGAACCACCTGCCTGACATGCTGGAACCAACTGCCGGACACATTGGAACCACCACCCGGACATTCTGGAACCATGCACTGGACATGCCAGAATTAGGTCCTGGACATGCCAGAAGCACCTGCCGGACACGCTGGAACCACATGCGGGAACTGGCAGAATCACCTGCCAGGACACAACAGAACCACCTTCCAGACACGCCGGAACCACCTGACTGACATGGCGGAACCACCTTCTGGACACGCTGGAACCACCCCCAGATATGCTGCAACCGACTGCCAGACATGGCTTAACCACTGGCTGGACACACTGGAACCATCTGCCTGACAGCCCGGAAACACCTGACAGACACACTGGAACCACCTGTCGGATATGGCGGACCCAGGTCCCGGACACCGTGAAACCACCTGCCGCATATGCCAGAACCACCTGCTGGGCAAGCTGGAACCACCTGCCAGACACGCTGGAACAACCTGATGGACAAGCCAAAATCACCAGCCAGACTTGCATGAAATACCTGCTGGACATGCCAGAACCACCTACCGGATATACTAGAAACAGGTGTCGCACATGAGGGAAGCAGGTGCTGGACACGACTGAACCACCTGCTCCACAAGGCTGAACGACCTGCTGAACATGATTGAACCACTTGCTGGATATGCCATAACCACCTTCAGGACTCATCAGAACCATCTGGTGGACATGCCAGAACGACCTGCCGAACAAGCCAGAGCCAGGTGCTGGACATGCTAGTACTGCCTGCTGAACATGCCGGAACCACAGGCCAGACATACTGGAAGAACACGCTGGACATGCCAGAACCACTTGCCAGACACACCTGGACCACCCGCCAGACACCCCCAAATCACCTCCCAGAAACGCCTGAACCACCTGCCTGACACGCTGGAACCAACTGCGGGACATGTCGGAACAACCACAAGGATACTCTGGAACCACCCACCAGAGATGGCTGAATCAGGTCCCGGCAGGCCGAAAGGACCTGCTGGACATGCTGGAACCACCTGTGGAAACGCCAGAATCGGGTTGGTGGTTTTGGCGTGTCCAGGCGGTGGTTCCAGCGTGTCTGGCAGGTTTTTCCAGGACCTGGTTCCGGCATACGCGGCAGGTGATTTTGGCGTGTCCAACAGGTTGTTTTGGTGTGTCGGGCAGGTGGTTCCGGTTTGGCCAGCAGGTAGTTCTGTCGTATCCAGCACCTGGTTCTGGCATATCTGACAGGTGGTTGCATGGTGTCTGGCACCTGGTTCCACTAAATCTGACAGGTGGTTCTGGCGTGGTCGGAAGGTGGTTCAGTCGTATCCAGTGGGTGATTCCGGTGCTTCCCCAAGGTGGCTCCAGCATGTCCAGCAGGTGCTTCCAGCATGCCTGGGACCTGTTTCTGGTGTCTCTGGCGGGTCGTTCCAGAGTGTCCAGGTGGTGGTTCCAATGTTTCCGGCAGTTAGTTCCAGCATGTAAGGCAGGTAGTTCAGGCATTTCCGGTGGATGGTTCCAGTATATCCGGCAGGTAGTTCCAGTATGTCCGGCTGGTTGTTCAGGCGTGTCTGTCAGCTGGTCCACCTGCATCCGGCACCTGGTCCAGGCATATCCATCCCGTGGTACAGGTATTTCTGAAACGTGGTCCTGACGTGTCTGAATGGTGGTTTGGGTGTGTTCAGTAGCTGCTACAGGCCTCTCTGGGAGGTGCTTTGGTGGTCCAGGTGTGTCTGTCAAGTGGTTCCGGCATGTCCAGGGTGTCCTTCCAGTATGTCTGGCCTGTGGTTCCGGCATGCCGAGCAGGTGGTTGCAGCGTCTGGCACCTGGTTCCGGCATGTTCAGCAGGTGGTTCCAGCATGTCCACCACATGGTTCCTTCGAATCCAGAAGGTGGTTGGGGCGTGTCCACCAGGTGGTTCAGTCGTGCCCAGCAGGTGTTTCAGGCCTGTCTGGAAGGTGGTTCCAGCGTATCTGGCATGTGGTTCTGGAGTGTCTGTCAGGTGGTTCAGGCATTTCTGGCAGGTGTTTCAGTCTTGTCTGGCAGGTTGTTCAGTTTTCTCCAACAAGTGGTTATGGCATGTCCAGCCAGTGGTACCAGGGTGTCACTCAGGTAGTTCCTGCGTGACAGGCAGGAGGTTCCTGTGTGTCTGGCATGAGTTTCCGGTATGTCTGGAAGGTGGTTCCGATGTGTCTAGTGGGGGCTTCCAGCGTGTCTGGCAGTTGCTTCCCTCACGTCCAGTGGGTGATTCCGGCATTCCGGCAGGTGGCTACAGCATGTCCAGGACCTGATTCTGTCATGTCCAGTTGGTGCTATCAGCTTGTCCAGTTGGTGGTTCTGGTGTGTCTGGCAGTGGGTTCCTGCATTCTGGTGGGTAATTCCAGCATGTCCAGCAGATTGTCCCGGCCTGTCCGGAAATTGCTTCTGGCGTATCCAGGACCTGGTTCCAGCATATCTGGCAGGTGGTTACGGCTTGTCTGGCAGGTGGCTCCTGTGTGTCTGGCGTGTGGTTCTGGTACATTCAGAACATGGGTCTGGCGTGTCCTGTGGCTGCTTCCGGCATGTCCAGTAGTTGGTTCTGGCGTGTGTGGCTGGTGGTTCTGGAGTGTCTGAGTGTTGGTTCCCGTGTGTCCGGGGGGTGGTTCTGGCATGTCTGTTGGGTTGTTCCATCGTATAAGGGGCCTGGTTCTGACGTATCTGTCAGGTGATTTCTGCATGTGCGGCAGGTGGTTCCGGCAAGTCAAGCCTGTGGTTCCAGCGTGTTTGGCAGGTGGTTCAGACCTGTCTGGAAGGTGATTCCTGCAAGTCCAGCATCTGGTTCTGGCATATCTGACAGGTGGTTCCGGCATGCCTGGAATGTGGTTCCAGAGTGTCTGTCAAGTGGTTTAGGCATATCCGGCAGGTGGTTCAGTCTTGTCCAGCAGGTGGTTCAGTTTTTCTGGTGGGTGGTTCTGGCATGTCTGGTCAGTGGTACTGACGTGTCATTGAGTTGGTTCCAGCATGTCCGTAGGTGGTTAAGGCATGTCCAGCACCTGGTTCAGGCATATCTGACTGGTGGTTCTGGCATGCCCGGTATGTGGTTTCAGAGTATCCGTCAAGTGGTTCAGGGATATCTGGTAGGTGGTACAGTTTTGTCTGGCAGGTGGTTCTGGCATGTCCAGCCAGTGGTACTCGCTTGTCATTCAGGTGGTTCCAGCATGTCAGGGAGGGGGTTACTGTGTGTCTGGCATGAGTTTCTGGTATGTCCAGAATGTGGTTCCGACGTGTCCAGTGGGTGCTTCCAGGGTGTCCGGCAGTTGGTTCCCACATGTCCAGCAGGTGATTCTGGCGTGTCCAGGACCTGATTCTGTTGTGTTGGGTTGGTGGTTCCGGGATGTCTGGCAGGTTTTTCTGGCCTGTCTGGAAGTTGGTTCTGGTGAGTCTGGGACCTGGTTCCGGCGTATCCAACAGGTGATTTCGGCCTGTCAGGCAGTTAGTTCTGGCATGTCTGACAGGTGGCTCTGTCTTGTCTGGCAGGTGGTTCTGGAATGTCTGGCACCTGGTTCTGGCATATCTGACAGGTCCTTCCGGCATGTCCGGGACGTGGTCCTGTCATCTCCGGTGCATGGTTCCAGAGTGTCTGGGTGGTTTTTCTGACGTTCTGGCAGTTGGTTCCAGTGTGCCAGGCAACCGGTTCAGGCATTTCTAGTGGATGGTACCGGTATGTCTGGCAGCTAGTTCTGTCGTGTCCGACAGGTTGTTCAGGCGTGTCTGTCAGCTGGTCCACATGCATCCAGCACATGTCCAGGCATGGCTGTCCCATGGTCCAGACATTTCTGACCATGGTTCTGATGTGTCCGAAGTGTGGTTTGTGCATGTCCAGCATCTGATTCAGGCCTCTCCGGGAGGTGTTTTGGGGGTGTCCAGAAGGTTGTCCAGGTGTGTCCAGTAAGTGTTTCTGGCGTGTCTGGCGTGTCCTTCAAGTATGTCTGGCCTGTGGTTCTGGCATGTCCAGAAGGTGGTTCCAGTGTGTCCAACACCTGGCTCTAGCGTGTTCGGCAGGTGCTTCCAGCATGTCCAATAAATGGTTCTGGTGCGTCCTGAAGGTGGTGATGGCATGTCGGGAAGGGGGTTCAGGCTTGTTTGGCAGGTGGTTCAGTCATTTCCAGCACTTGGTTCCAGCATGTGCGAGATCTGTTTGTGGAATATCCAGCAGGTGGCCCCAGTGTTTCCAGCAGGTGGTTCATTATGTCCAGCACCTGGTTTCAGTGTGTGTAACACCTGTTTCTGGCATAGCCGGCTGGTTGTTCTGGTGATTCTGGCAGGTGGTTCACGCAAGTCTGGCAGGTGGTTCAAGCATGTTCAGCAGCTGTTCTAGCATGTTGGTCACCTGGTTCTGCTGCTCCGGGCATGTGGTTCCGGAATGTCCATAAATTGGTTCAGGCTGGTCCAGCAGGTGGTTCAGGCTAGTCCGAAAGAGGCTCCATGCTTGCCTGGCACCTGGTTCCAGCCTGTGCTGTTCCTGTTTCTGGAGTATCCAGCAGATGCTTCCGGCGTGTCCAGGAGGTGCTTCCGACGTGTTCAGCAGATGGTTTCAGTGTATCCAAAAGGTGATTTGGATGTGTCCAGCAGGTGTTTCCGGAGTGTCTGGGACTTGGGTCTGGCATATTCAGCAGGTGGTTTCAGTGTATCCAGCAGGTGGTTCTGGCATATCCAACACGTGGTTCTGGCATATCCAACATGTGGTTCCAGTGTGTCTGGCAGATGGTTCATGCGTGTCTGGCATGTGATTCTGGTACGTTCAGAAGGTGGTTCTGGCCTGTTCATTTGGTGCTTTTGGTGTGTCTTAGTGGTGGTTCTAGTGTGTCCGGTGGATGGTTTCAGCATGTCTGGTGGGTTGTTCTGGCGTATAAGTGGCCTGGTTCCAGCGAGTCTAGCTGGTGGTTCTGGGATGTCCTGCAGGTGGTTCAGGTGTGTCTGGCAGGTGGTTCAGACTTGTCTGGCAGGTGGTTCAGTTTTGTCTGGCAGGTGGTTCCAGCATGTCTGGCCAGTGGTACCAGCGTGTCATTCAGGTGGTTCCAGCATGTCAGGCAGGGATTTCCTGTGTGTCTGGCATGAGTTTCTGGTATGTCCGGAAGGTGGTTCCCATGTGTCCAGTGGGTGCTTCTGGCATGTCCGGCAGTTGGTTCTGCATGTCCAGTGGGTGATTCGGCATGTCTGGGACCTGATTCCATCATCTTGAGTTGGTGGTTTCGGCATTTCCAGGTGGTGGTTCCAGCATGTCCTGCAGGTATTTCCGGCCCGTCCAGAAGATAGTTCTGGCATATTCTGGACCTGCTTACCGCATGTCCAGCGGGTGGTTCACGCAAGTCTGGCAGGTTGTTCAGGTGTGTCCATCTGGTGGTTCTGGCTCGTCCGGCACCTGGGTCCAGCATATCTAACTGGTAGTGCTTGCATGTCCAGCGAGTGATTCTGGCATGTCCAGCAGCTGGCTGCAGCATGTGCAGGACCTGATTCCGCCATGTCAGGTTGGTGGTTTCGGCATGTCTGGGTGGTGGTTCTGGCCTGTCTGGCAGGTTTTTCTGGTCTGTCTGGAAGTTGTTTCTGGTGTATCCAGGCACCTGATTCTGGCGTATCTGGCAGGTGATTTTGGTGTGTCAGGCAGGTTGTTCTGGTGTGTCTGGCAGGTGGTTCCGGCTTTTCTGGCAGGTCATTCTGGCATCTCTGGCACCTGGTTCTGCGTATCCAGCAGGTGGTTTCATGGTATCTGGCACCTTGTTCCCCGGTATCCAACATGTGCTTCCGGCATGTCTGGCAGGTGATGCTGGGGTGTCAGGCAGGTGGTTCTGGTGTGTCTGGCCGGTGGTTCAGCCATGTTTGGCAGGTGGATCAGTGCAGTCCAGCTGACACATCAGTCATCTCTGGCGGTTGGTTGCAGAATATCCGGGGGTGTTTCTGGCCTGGACAGAAGGTGGTCCCATCATGTCGGGCAGGTGATTCTTGCGTGTCCATCACATGGATCTGGCCTGTCCGGAAGGTGGTTCTTTTGTGTCCATAAAGTCATTCAGGCTGGTCCATAAGGTGATTCTGGTTTCTCTGGTAGGTGGCTCTGGTGTGTCTGGCACCTGGTTCTGGTGTATCTGCCAGGTGGTTTCATGGTGTATGACACCTGTTTCAGTCGTATCTGACAGGTGGATCTGGCGTTTCTGGCATGTGGATCCGGGGTGTCAGGCAGGAGGTTCCGGTGTGTCCAGCTGGTGGTTCAGCCATGTTTGGCGGGTGGATCAGTGCAGTCCAGCAGGTGGATCAGTCGTGTCTGGCGGTTGGTTGCAGCATATCCAGGGTGGTTCCAGCGTGTACAGAAGGTGGTTCCATAGTGTCTGGCTGGTGGTTCTGGCATGTCAGTCAAGTGGTTCCGGGGTGTCCGGAAGGTGGTTCCATCGTGTCTGGTGGGTGATTCTGCTAGCTCACACAGGTGGTTCCAGTGTGTCCAGCAGGTGCTTCCAGCATTTCCAGGACCTGATTCTGGCTTCTCCAGCAGCTGGTTCCAGAGTGTCTGGGTGGTAGTTCCAACATGTCTGGCAGTTGGTTCCAGCATGTCAGGCAATTGGTTCAGGCGTTTCTGGTGGATGGTTCCGGTGTGTCCAGTGGGTAGTTCCGGCGTGTCCGGCATGTTGTTCAGGCATGTCTGTCAGTTGGTCCAACTGCATCCGGCATATGGGCCAGGCATGGCACTTCTTTGGTCCAGATATTTCTGAAGAGTGATTCTGACATGTCTGAAAGGTGATTTGGGTGTGTCTGGCAGCTGATTCAGGCCTCTCTGGGCAGGGTTTGGGGGTGTCTGGCAGGTGGTCCAGGTTGGTCTGGCAAGTGGTTCCAGTGTGTCCGGTGTGTCCTTCCAGTATGTCTGGCCTGTGGTTCCAGCATGTCCAGCAGGCAATTCTGGTGTGTCCAGCACCTGGCTCTGGCATGTTCAGCAGGTGATTCTGGCATGTCCAACAGATGGCTCTGGTGAATCCTGAATGTGGTCACAGTGTGTCCAGCCAGTGGTTCAGTCGTGCCCAGCAGGTGGTTCAGGCTGGTCAGGCAGGTGGTTCAGTTGTGTTCAGCACCTGGTTCCAGCATGTCCGATACTGTTTTTGGTGTATCAGGCAGGTGGTTCCAGCATGTCCAGTAGATGGTTCATGCAAGTCTGGCAGGTGGCTCAGGCATGTCCAGCAGGTGGTTCTGGCGTGTTGGGCACCTGGTTCCAGTGTGCCTGGCATGTGGTTCCGGAATGTCTGTAAAGTGGTTCAGGCTGGTCCAGCAGGTGGTTCAAGCTAGTCCGGCAGCTGCTTCAGGCTTGACTGGCACCTGGTTCCAGCCTGTGCTGGACGCATTTCTGGTGTATCTGGCAGATGCTTCTGGCGTGTCCGGGAATGGTTCCGGCATGTCCAAGACATGGTTTTGGCATATCTGACAGGTGATTTGGATGTGTCTGGCAGGTGTTTCCCCCGTGTCTGGCACTTGGTTCTGGCACATTCGGCAGGTTTGTTCAGTGTATCTGGCAGCTGGTTCCAGCATATCCAACAAGTGGTTCCAGCGTGTCTGGTAGGTGGTTCCTGTGTGTCTGGCATGTGGTTCTGGTACATTCGAAAGGTGGTTCTAGTGTGTTTGGTGGGTGCTTCCAGTGTGTCCAGCATTTGGTTCTGGCATGTCTGAGTGGTGCTTCCAGAGCGTCCGGTGGCTGGTACCGGCATGTCTGGTGGGTTGTTTAGGCAGATAAGTGGCCTGGTTCCAGCATATCTGGCAGGTGATGTCGGCGTATCTGGCAGGTGGTTCAGCTTTGTCTGTCAGGTGGTTCCGGGATGTCCTGCCAGTGGAACCACGTGTCATTCAGGTAGTTCCAGTGTGTCTGGCATGAGTCTCTGGTATGTCTGCAAGGTGGCTCTGACGTGTCTGTTGGGTGCTTCCAGGGTGTCAGGCAGTTGGTTCCCACATGTCCAGCGGGTCATTATGGTGTGTCCAGCAGTGGCTATGGTTTGTCCGGGATCTGATTCGGTCATGTCAGGTTGGTCGTTTTGGCGTGTCCAGGTGGTGGTTCTGGCATGTCTGGCAGGTTTTTCCAACCTGTCTGGAAATTGGTTCTGGCATATCTGGGACCTGGTTCTGGCGTATCTGGCAGGTGATTTCAGCATGTCCAGCATGTTGTTCCAGCCTGTCTGGCAGGTGTTTCTGGTGTCTCCTGAAGGTGGTTCTAGTGTGTCCGAGACCTGGTTCTGGCATATCCAGCAGGTGATTTCACTGTGTCCGGCAACTGGTTCTGCTGTATATGACAGGTGCTTTAGCTTGTCTGAATGTCAGGCAGGGGGTTCCTGTGTTTCTTGCATGAGTTTCTGGTATGTCCATAAGGTTGTTCTGGCGTGTCATCTGGGTGCTTCTGGCATGTCTGGCAGTTGGTTCTCACATTTCCAGCGGGTGAGCCTGGCATGTCTGGCAGGTGGCTATGGCGTGTCTGGGACCTGATTCCGTCAGGACCTGTTGGTGGGTTTGACGTGTACAGGTGGTGGTTCCATCGTCTCTGGCAGGTGGTTCTGGCATGTCAGTCAGTTGGTTCCGTCATGTCCTGCAGGTGCTTCCAGCATGTCCTGGACCTGATTCTCGCATCTCTGTTGGGTGGTTCCGGAGTGTCTGGATGGTGGTTCCGACGTCTCTGGTAGTTGGTTCCAGTGTGTCAGACAGGTGGTTCATGCATGTCCAGTGGATGATTCTGGCATCTGCAACAGATGGTTCTGGTGCGTTCGGAAGGTGGTTTCGGCATGTCTGGCAGGTGGTTCAGGCCTCTCCAACAGATTGTTCACTCTTATCCTGCAGGTCACTCAGTAGTGTGGGGCACCTGGTTCCAGTGTGTGCTGCATCTATTTCTGATGTATCTGGCAGGTGATGCAGTTATATCTGGCAGATGGTTCCAGAGTATCATGCAGGTGATTTCGACGTGTCCGGTGGGTTGTTCCGGTGTGTCTGACACCTGGTTCTGGTGTGTCCGGCAGGTGTGTCTGGTGTCTGCGAATGAGGCACCTTGTTCTGGCGTATCCAACAGGTGGTTCCAGCATGTCTGGTAGGCGGTTCCAGAGTGTCCAGCACATGATTCCAGTGTATCCGGGAGGTATTTTGACATGTCCAGCAGGTGGTTTTAGCATCTCCAGCACCTGGTTTTGTTGTATCCAACAGTCGATTATGGAGTGTCTGGCATGTGGTTCCGGTGTGTGTGGCTGGTGGTTCCAGTGTATCAGTCACTTGGTTCTGGCATGTCTTGGAGGTGGTTCAGTCATGTCCGGTACCTGGTTTTGTGTGTGCAACACCTGTTTCTGGAGTATCTGTCAGGTGGTTCTGGTGCGTCTGGCAGGCGGTTCAGGCATGTCCAGCAGGTGGTTCTGGCATGTCAGGCACCTGATTCTGGCATGTCCGGCAGGTGGTTCCGGACCATCCAGCAGGAGGTTGCGCCGTGTCCCCTACCTGATTCCGGGGTGTGTGGCAGGTGGTTCTGGTGTGTCTTAGTGGTGGTTCCAGAGTGTCTGGCGGGTGGTTCCAGCATGTGTGGTGGCTTGTTCCAGCATTTAAGGAGCTTGGTTCTGGGGTATCCAGCAGGCAATTTTGGCTTGTCTGGCAGGTGGTTCCAGCGAGTCAAGCAGGTGGTTCTGGTGAGTCAAGCAGTTGGCTCTGGCATGTCCGGCAGATGGCTCATGCATGTCCAGCAGGTGGTTCAGGCCTGTCTGGAAGGTGGTGCTGGCATGTCTGGCACCAGGTTTGGGCATATCTGACAGGTGGTTCCGGCATGTCCAGAAGGTGGTTCTGTTGTGTCCAGCGGGTGGTTCTGGCATGCCCAGGACATGGTTCCATCATGTGCGGCAGTTGATTCTGGTGTGTCCAGCGGGTAGTTCAGCTGTGTTTGGCAGGTGGATAAGTGGTGTCTGGCTTGTGGATCAATCTGTCCTGCTTGTGGTTACTGTGTGTCTGCGGCATGGTTCCTGCATGTCAGAAAGGTGGTTCTGTTGTCTCAGGAAACTGGTTCTGGCATGTCCATCAGGTGGTTCTGGCATGTCTGGTGGGTTGTTCAGGCATGCCCGTCAGCTGGTGCAGGTGCTTCCAGCACCTGGTACAGGCATAGCCGTCCCGTGGTCCAGGCATTTCTGAAACGTGTTTCTGACATGTCAGAATGGTGGTTTGGGTGTGTCCAGAGGGGGCTCGGGCATGTCTGGCAGGTTCTTCGGGCATTTGCAGCAGGTGGTCCAGGTGTGTCGGGTGGGTGGCTCCAGCGTGTCTATCACGACCTTCCTGCATATCTGGTCTGTGGATCTGGCTTGTCTGGCTGGTGGTTAAGGGTTGTCCAGCGGGTGGTTCCATCGTGTCCAGTGGGTGGTTCTGGCGAGCCCAGCATCTGGTTCTGGCATATGTGGCAGGTGGATCCTGCGTGCCAGGCAGGTGGTTCTGGATTGTCCCTCCAGTGTTTAAGGCATACCCAGCAGGAGGTTCCGTCTTGTCCAGCAGGTGGTTCCAGCATGTCCAGCATGTGGCTAGAACAAAACCGGAAGGTGGTTCTGTCATGTCCACTGGGCAGTTCTGGAATTACCAGTGGATCATTTCGTTATGTCCGGCAGATATTTCTGACATGTCCAGCAGATTGTTGAGGTGTGTCCGTTAGGTAGGCCAGGTGCACCTGGCATGTGTTCCAGGCATGGCCATCCAATGGTCCAGGCATTTCTGAAACGTCATTCTGACATGTCCAAAAGGTGATTTGGGTGTGTCAGGTGGGTGGTTCAGGAGTGTCCAGCACCTGGTTCTGATGTACCTGACAGGTGGTTCTGGCGTCCGGCACCTGATTCCAGCCTATCCAGCATGTGGTTTCAGAGTATCAGGCACCAGGTTCCGGTGTGTGCTGCAACTGTTTCTAGTATATCCAGCAGGTGGTTCCGGGATGTACGACAGCTGATTCTGGCGTGTCTGGAACATGGTTTGGGCATATCTGGCCGCTAATTTTGAAGTGTCCACCAGGTGGTTCTGGTGTGTCCAGCACCTGGTTCCACCGTATCCAGCATGTAGTTTCAGTGAATCAAGCACCTGGTTCCAGCATATCTGACAGGTGTTTCCAGCATGACTGAAATGTGGTTCTGGCATGTCCGGCATGTAGTTCTGATGTGTCATTCAGGTGGCTCTGGCATGTTCGGCAGGTGGTTCTGGCGGGTCCTGCAGGTGGCTCCAGCGTGTCTAGTGGGTGGATGAAGTGTGTCTGCCTTGTGATTGAGACATGTATGGCAAGTTGTTCAGTCTAGTCTGGGAGCTTTTTCAGGCTTGTCTGGCAGCTGGTTCTGGTGTTCCTGCCACCTGGTTCCAGTTATATGGGCAGGTGGTGCCAGCGTACCCTACAGGTGGTTCCTGCGTGTCTGGTGTGTGATTTCTGCGTGTCATTCAGGTGGTTCCGGCGTGTCAGTCAGGTGGTTCTGGCGTGTCCAGAATGTGCTTTCATCATGTCCAGCAAGTGGTTCCAGCGTGTCTGAGGAGTGGTTCTGGCATATCCAGAATGAGGTTCTGTTGTTCGACAGGTGGCTCCGGTGTGTCAGGCATGTGGTTCCGTCGTGTCTAGAAGGTGGTTCAGGTGTGTCCAGCAGGTGGTTCAAGTCTTTCCAGAAGGTGGTTCTGGTGTGTCCATCACCTGGTTTGGACATATTTGACAGGTGGTTCTGGCGTGCCCAGCCTGTGTTTCAGAAGTGTCCGTCAAGTGGTTCAGACATATCCGGCAGGTGGTTCAGTTTTATGTGGCAGGTGGTTCCAGGATGTCCGGCCACTGGTACCGGTGTGTCATTCAGGTGGTTCCAGCATGTCAGGTAGGGTGTTCCTGTGTGTCTGGCATGAGTTTCCGGTATGTCCACAAGGTGGTTCCAACATGTCCAGTGGGTGCTTCCAGGGTGTCTGGCAGTTGGTTCCCGCATGTCTGGCTAGTGATTCCAGCGTGTCTGGCAGGTGGCTATGGCATGTCCGGGACCTGATTCCATCGTGTCAGGTTGGTGGTTTCAGCCTGTACGGGAGGGTGTTCTGGTGTGTCTGGCATGTTTTTCCAGCCTGTCCAGAAGTTGGTTCTGGCATATCCAGGACCTGATTCTGGTGTATCTGGCAGGTCATTTTGGTGTGTCCGGCATGTTGTTCCAGTGTGCCTGGCAGCTGATTCTGGCTTTTCTGGCAGGTGGTTCTGGGGTGTCCAGCACCTGGTTCTGTGTATCCTGCAGGTGCTTTCACGGTATCTGGCACCTGGTTCTCCTGTATCTGACAGCTGGTTAGGGCATGTCTGGCAGGTGATTCCAGGGTGTCAGGCAGTTGGTTCTGGTGTGTCTGGCTGGTGGTTCAGCCATGTTTGGCAGGTGGATCAGTGCAGTCCAGCAGGTGGAACAGTCTTGTCCGGTGGTTGGTTGCAGGATATCCAGGGGTCATTCCAGCCTGTCCAGATGCTGTTTCTGTCATGTCCAGCTGGTGATTCCCTCGTGTCTGTCACATGGTTCCTGCATGTCTGGAAGGTGGTTCTGTCATGTCCATAAAGTGGTTCAGGCTGGCCCAGAAGCTGGTCAGTTCTGACTTCTGTGGCAGGTGGTTCTGGCATGTCTGACACCTGGTTTTGGCATATCTGCTGGGTGGTTTCACGGTGTCTGGCACCTGGTTCAACCCTATCCGACAGCTGGTTCTGGCATTTCTGCAGGTGGATCTGGGGTGTCAGGCAGGTGGTTCTGGCATGTCTGGGCAGTGGTTCAGCTGAGTTTGGAGGGTGGACCAGTGCTATCCTGCTGGTGGATCAGTCATGTCTGGTGGTTGGTTGCAGCATATCTGGGGTGGTTCCATTTTGTCTGGCAGGTGGTTCCAGCATGTCAGTCAGGTGGTTCCAGCGTGTGCAGCAGGTGGTTCACGCAAGTCTGGCAGGTGGTTCAGGCCTGTCCTGGAGGTGGTTCTGGTGTGTCTGGCACCTTGTTTCGGTGTGCCTGGCATGTGGTTCCAGGATTCTGTATAATGTTTCAAGTTGCTCCAGCAGGTGTTTCAGGCTTATCCAGCAGCTGCCTCAGGCATGTCTGGCACCTGGTTCTGGCCTGTGATGGACCTGTTTCTGGTGTATCCGGCAGATGGTTCTGGCATGCCTGGGAGGTGGTTCCAGCATGCCTGGCACATGGTTTTGGCATATCCAACAGGTGATTTGGATGCATCTGGCAATTGTTTCTGGTGTGTCCAGCACCAGGTTCTGGCATTTTTGGCAGGTGGCTTCAGTGTATCTGGCACCTGTTTATGGGGTATCCAACAGGTGGTTCCAGAGTGTCTGGCAAGTCATTTCTGTTTGTCTGGTATGGGTTCAGGTACATTCAGAAGGTGGTTCAGTTGTGTGCGGTGTTTGCTTCCAGCATTTAAGGCAGTTGGTCCGTGAGTGTCTGGTGGTTGATTCCTACGTGTCCAGCAGGTGGTCCCAGAGTGTCTGACAGGTGATTGCAACGTGTCCCGGACCTGATTCCAGCATGTGTGGAACATTGTTCTGGCATGTCTGATTGGTGCTTCCCTTATTTCTGGCAGTTGGTTCTGGAATGTCTGGTGGGTGGTTCTGGCGTATAAGGAGGCTGATTCTGGCATATCCAGCAGGCAATTTCGGCATGTCTCACAGGTTGTTCCAGTGAGTGAAGTAGGTGTTTCTGGGGAGTCAAGCAGGTGCTTCCAGCATGTTGGGCAGGTGGTTCAGGTGTGTCATGCGGGTGTTTCAGGCCTGTCTATATGGTGTTTCTGGCATGTCCAGTAGTTGGTTACAGCGTGTCAGGCAGGTGGTTCCGGCATTTCCAGTGGATGGTTCTGGTATGTCCATTGTGTAGTTCCAGCATGTCTGGATGATTGTTCAGATGTGTCTGTCAGTTGGTCCAGCTGCATCTGGTACATGGTCCAGGCATGGCTGTCCTGTGGTCTAGTCATTTCTGAAACATGGATCTGGCATGTCCAACACGTGGATTGGCATGTCCAGGCCTGATTCAGGCCTCTCCAGGAGGTGCTTTGGGGGTGTCCAGCAGGTGGTCCAGGTGTGTCTGGCAATATATTCTGGCATGCCTGGGGTGTCATACCAGTATGTCTGGCCTGTGGATCTGGCATTTCCAGCAGGCAGTTCCAGCGTATCCAACACCTGGCTCCAGTGTGTTCAGCATTTGGTTCTGCATGTCCACCAGAGGGTTCCAACATGTCCTGAAGGTGGTTACAGCATGTCTGGCAGGTGGTTCAGTCACGTCCAGCAGGCGGTTCAAGCTTCTCTGGCAGGTATTTCAGTTCTGTCCAGCACCTGGTTCCAGCATGTGTGACACCTGTTTCTGGCGTATCAGGCTGGTGGCTCCATCATGTCTGGCAAGTGGTTCACAGAATTCTGGCAGGTGGTTCAGGCATGTCCAGCAGGTGGGACTGGCGTGTCGGGCATCTGGTTCCAGCATGCCAGGCATGTGGCTCTGGAATGTCAGACTAAATGTCGGACATGCCAGAACCACCTTCTGCACATGCCTGAACCACCTGCCGGACACACTGCAACCACCTGTTTGACTCGCTAGAACCCCCTGATGGAGATGCTGAAATCACCTGACTGATGCACCAGAACCACTGGTCGGATATGGCAGAACCAGGTGCTGGACACTATGAAACCATCTACAGGATACTCCAGAACAAGGTGCTGGACACTATGAAACCATCTACAGGATACTCCAGAACAAGGTGCTGGACACACCAGAACCACCTGCCATACATGACGGAATCACATACCAGACAAAACTGAACCACCTGCCAGACAAGACTGAACCACCTGCCGAATACATGTGAACCACTTGATGGACACTCTGGAACCATATGCCGGGCACACCGGTACCACCTGTCAGATATGCCAGAACCAGGTGCCAGACTTACTGCAACCATCTGCTTGACTTTCCAGAACACCTGATGGACATGCCAAAATTACCTGCTGGATACACCAGAACCAGGTCCTGCATACCTGATGAAAGGCCGGAAAAAGCTACCGGACACACCAGAACTGCCACCCGGCCACACAAAAACCACCAACCTGACAGGACAGAATCACGTCCCGGACACACCAGAATCACCCCCCAGACATGCAGGAACCAACTGCCGGAAACCCCAGAAGCACCCACAGGACATGTCAGAACCATCTTCCGGATGTACCGGAAACTCATGCCAGACACACAAGAACCCCCTGCCTGACACGCTGGAACCACCTGAATGACACACCGGTACCACTGGCAGGACATGCCAGTATCACCTCCCAGACAAAGCTGAACCACCTGCCAGAAAAGACTGAACCACCTGCTGGATATGCGTGAACCACTTGACAGACAATCTGGAACCACATGCAAGGCATGCCAGAATCACATGTCAGTTATTCCAGAACCAGGTGCTGGACACACCTAAACCACCTTCTGGACATGCCTGAACCACCTGCCAGACAGGCCGATACCACCTGTTTGACTCCCTGGAACCACCTACTTGACACATCAAAATCACCATCCAGATATGTCGGAACCAGGCCCCTTAAACACCAGAACAATCTGACAGATGTGCCGGAACTACTCGCTGGACACACTGCAACCACCACTCTGACATGCCAGAACCACCCACTGATATGCTGGAACCAACTGCCAGACATGCTGGAAGCACCCACTGGACATGCTGGAATGATCTTCCGAATGTAACAGAACCACATGCCAGACACACCTGAACCACCTGCCAGACATGCCAGAACCACCTTTTGGATATAGAGAACCAGGTGGCTGATACACTGAAACTACATGCTGAATATGCCAGAACCAGGTGCTGGACACATGGACACCACCTTCAGGACAGGCCTGAAACACCTGCCAGACACGCCAGAACCACCTGTTGGACATGCTGGAACCAGGTGCCAGATGCACCAATACCGCCTGCCAAATACATCAGAACCAGGTGCCAGACATGGCAGAGACACCTGCCAGACACATCAAAATCACCTGTCGGATATGCCAAACCATGTGCTGGACACACCGGAACCACCTCCCGGACACAATGGAACCATCTGCTGGATATGCCAGAAACAGGTCCAGCACAGGCTGGAACCAGGTGCTGGACAAGCCTGAAGCAGCTGCTGGACTAGTGTGAACCACCTACTGGACCAGCCTGAACCACATTACGGACATTCTGGAGCAACATGACAGACATGCCGGAACCACCTGCTGGTCACGCGGGAACCACAAGCCAAACATACTGGAAGGTCATGCCTGACATGCCGGAACCACTTGCCAGAGATACCTGGAACACTTGCTGGACACCCCCAAAGCACCTCCCAGAGAGGCCTGAATCAGATCCCAGACACACCCAAACTACCTTTCGGACATGTCGGAACCACATTTCAGAAATGCCTGGACAACGGGACGACCATGCCAGGACCATGTGCCAGATGCAACTGGACCAGCTGACAGACATGCCTGAACAATGTGCCAGACATGCTGGAACCACCTTCTTGACATGCTGCAACCAACTGCCAGACAGGACTGAACCACCTGCTGGATAGCACTGATCCGCTTGCCAAACACGGCTGAAAGACTGGCTGGACATGCCAGAACCATGTGCCTGACACTCCGGAACCAACTGCCATACGTGCTGGAATCACCCACCAAACAGGCAGGAACCAACTTCCAATACCCTGGAAGCACCCACTGGACACGTCAGAACCACCTTTCGGACATACCAGAAACTCATTCCAGACATAAAGGAACCCCCTGCCTAACACGCTGGAACCACCTGAATGAAACGCCGGTACCACTGGCTGTACATGCCAAAATCAGCTGCAAGACAAAACTGAACCATCTGCATGACAAAACTGAACCACATGCTGGATACACCTGAACCACTTGACAGACACTCCAGAACCACATGCTGGGCATGCTGGAACCACCTATCACATATGCCAGAACCAGGTGCCAGACACGCTGGAACAACCTTCCAGGCAGGCCTGAACCACCTGCCAGACCTGCATGAACCACCAGCTGGACATGCCCACCACCTGTCGGATACACCAGAAACAGGTGTCGCACATGCAGAAACAAGTTGCCGGACATGACTGAACCACCGGCTGGACACGGTGGAGCCACATGCAGGATATGCCAGAAACAGGTGTCACAGATGCCAGAACCAGGTGCTGGACACAACTGAACCATCTGCCGAACAAGACTGAACCACCTGCTGGACATGACTGAACAACCTGCAGGACATGCCATAACCACCTTCAGGACAACTGGAACCATCTGATGGACATGCTGGAACAACCTGCCAAACACGCTGGATCCAGGTGCTGGACATGCCAGAACCACCTGCTGGACATGCTGGAACCACAGACCAGACATACTGGAAGGACATGCTGGAAATGCCAGAACCACTTGCCAGACACACCCGGACCACCTGCGGGACACCCCAAAAGCACCTCTTGCAGAGGCCTGAATCAGATGCTGGACATACCCAAACCAAACTTCGGACACATCAGAAACATGTTTCAGAAATGCCTAGACCACGGGACGACCATGCCTGGACCATGTGCCAGATGCACCTGGACCAGCAGACAGACATACCTGAACAACCTGCTGGACATGCTGTAACTACCTGCCCAACATACCAGAACCGTGTACCCCAAATGCCGGAACCACCTTCCTGACCCACTGGAACCAACAGCAGATACGTCGGAAGCACCACCTGGACACGGGGGCCACTCACTGGAGATGCCAGAATCAGGTCCCAGACATGCCAGAAGCACCTGCCAGACACACTGGAACAACCTGTGGGAACTGCCAGAATCTCCCACCATACACGACAGAACCACCCTCCAGAAACACCAGAACCACCTGACTGACACACCAGAACCACCTCCTGGACTCACTGGAATCATCTGCCAGACATCCCAGAAACAGATCCAGCACAGGCTGGAACCAGGAGCAGGACAAGCCTGAAGCAGGTGCCAGACAAGCCTGAACAACCTGCTGGACCAGCCTGAACCACTTTCGGGACATTCTGGAACCACATGTCGGGCACACCGGAACCAAGTGCCCAACATGCCAGAACCACCTGCTGGACATGCCTGAACCACTGGCCAGAATTGCGTAAACCACCTGCTGGACATGCCAGAAGCACCTGCAGGATACACAAGAAACAGATGTCACACACACTGAAACCTTGCACTGCACACGACTGAACCACCTGCCAGACAAGCTTAAACCACCTGCCGAATATGCCAGAAGCAGGTGTCCCACATGCCAAACCAGGTCTGTTGGAAACAGGGCTGAATATGTACATAGTAGAGGCTTTCTCTGTACCTTGGTTCTTGGGCCTGGACACTGAGGAGAGGTGGCATCTTCAAGGGCATCACAGAGGGCTTAGGGTCAAAAGAAATACAGAGCCCAAGCTGAGTCAGGACCAGACTTGTAGTGAAACCCATAAAGATGCTGGGGCTCAATTGTGAAAAGAGCCCAATCTGCCAGCCAGCTGTGCTTCCTTCTCTGAATTGTGCTTGAGTTTTCTCATTCTTGAGTTTAAGTATAATCTTGATAAATGCTAATGTCTAGTCTCCGTATTCTGTGAGGAATTAAAGAACAGCTTCGATGTCCATGATCTGGATGAAATAGTAAAAGCAGGAGAAATGCACCCTCAAAACAGTGTGGTAATGACTCCAGGAATTTCAACCCATTCTCTGTGGTCCCCAAACCACAGGCTGGGATTAGATTGCTGCCAATGCATGGATCTAAGGGTGGAGCAGAGCGCTGGGAACTGGAGTCAGATGCCAGTGACCCCATGGAGAGTGGAGTGAATTGTGCAAGCTGTGGGTTTGTTATTGGTTGGTTGGTACTTGCTCAAGCAAGTCAGATATAATTAAAGTTACTTTTGATTGCAACTGTGGGAGCCTATCCAACTTGAGTGATGTGGAGATGAAAGATAATACTTACAATTTAACACTTACAATATATGCCAGTGTGTGTGTGTAAATAAACCAGTATTTATATGTTGAGGTCTTAACTCCTACTACCTCAGAATGTAACTCTATGTGGAGATAATGTGAGGAGGTAATTATCTCAAAATTAGAATTTATGGTGGGCCTTAATCCAATATGACTGTTGACCTTATAAGAAGAAGAGGGAAGGATATAGACACTCAAGGAGAAAGATCATGTGAAAACAGAAGGAGAGGATGACTATCTGCAAGTCAAGGAGAGAGAGGCCTCAGACAAAAGCAACCATGCCAGCATCTTGCCCTCCAACACCTAACAACCAGATGAGTGGGAAAACAAATTTCTGTTGTTTAGCAATCCAGTTTTTGGTACTCTATTAAGGCAGTCGTAGCAAAATAATGCAACCAGTATCAGCATATATATGTATATACATACGGATATATGTCTGTGTGTTTATATATAAATAAACTTAAAAGCAGATGGATGACGATTTTCTGCATGTATAAAAACTCCATAGGTAGTGAGTTGACTATGATCTTTATTTAAAAATTTCTGAGAAGAGAGGAGCACTACTGCCTAAAAAAATACACTTTTATCATAAATTTTTGCTATGAAGACAATGAACATTAATCTTAATTGATTTCAATTTAATGGTTTGTGGGAAGAGTATACTTTATTGACAAACCAATTTTTCCCAAACCCTCTTTTCACTGCCTCTTGTACATCTTTCTTTATTCCTTAAACTGTAGATGATGGGATCCAACATGGGAATGGCAATGCTGTAAAATATTGACACTATTATATCCTGGCCCAAAGAGTAGCTGGAACTTGGTCTTACATAGATGAAGAAGATTGCTCCATAATAGTTGTCACTCCATTTAGGTGAGCGCTGCATGTAGAAAAGACTTTTCATCTCCCTTGAGCAGAATGTATCCTCAGAATGGCCAAAAGAATGAAATCATAGGCAATCAGGACAATCAGGAAAGTGACTATCTCAATAAATCCCATAAAGTAGAAGACTAGCAGATGGGTTTCTCATATGTCAGAACAAGAAAGGGCAAGGACAGGAGGGATGTCACAAAAGAAAAGTCTAATTTCATTGGACGAACAGAAGGATCGGCTACATGCAGCCCCTGTGTGCACTGAAGCATTGAAAATGCCACCCACACAGGAGGCAGTGATGAGCTACACATTGACCCTGACTGCCGTGTTAACTGAGCAGCAATCACATGCCGCTGCAGCCAAGAGAAAGCATTCTGTGGTCCCAAAAATAACATAGAAAATGTAGATATCCATGCTGCATATCTAAGGAATGAAATAGTTTTCTTCTCTAACAGGAAATTGATTAACATTTTGGGGGCAACAACTGAAGAATAGCATGACTCCAAGAATGGGCTATTACTCAGAAAAGAGTACATAGTGTTGTGAAGCCACGAACCCCCAATGACCAATACAACCAGTCCTAAATTTCCTATCAGAGAGAAAAGATAGATTTCCAGAAATAGCAAAAATTGGAAGACTTGCACTTCAAAATCACCTGTGTAGCCCATCAATATAAACATGGTAATTCAGTTGCATTCTTCACCTGGATTGTGTATGAATACACATCTGATGGCAATTCTGGCATTTCAGTTTTTATTTATATCTCCTAAATGCAATATTTTGGAAAATAGAACCCACCCAATTATATCCTCATGTTTGCTTCTGAGAAGGGCATATTGAAATGCTCATCAGTGAAGGCAGTGATGAAGAAGTTGGGTCCAATTTGATGCATTACCCTGTATAAATAAATTTTTTTAATTATTTAATTCATTTGTTGGCTAAATTCATCATGTTTTAAAAAGCCAATTGATTTGGTATAATTTTCAGTTTATTTTCTGTTAAATTTACTAACTCCTGTCTTCATATTATGTCATCTTACAATTCACAAAGACAAAGGAATATACACATTTTTCAATCCCAAAGCATTAAAATAGAAAGTACTACACATCTGAGTGCTAATTCTAGGTTTTTTACAGCATGCATGAGGTACATTTTCTTTGTTTTTTGTTTGTTTTTGAGGAAGATTAGCCCTGAGCTAACTGCTGCAATCCTCCTCTTTTTTGCGGAGGAAGACTGGCCCTGAGCTAACATCCGTGCTCATCTTCCTCTACTTTATACCTGGGACGCCTACCACAGCATGGCTTGCCAAGCGGTGCCATGTCCGCACCAGGGATCTGAACCGGTGAACCCGGGCCACCAAGGTGGAACGTGCGCACTTAACCGCTGTGCCACCAGGCTGGCCCATGAAGTGCATTTCCTTAATGTTCACAATTGGTAAAATAGGAGCAAGTATACTTACTCCACAAGATTGGGTTGAAATAAATTATAAAATCAATGTGAAATTTAATGTAAAATGTTCCCAGATGGCTAGAAAACGCAATGTTAGACTTACTTTTCAACTTGTATGGAGCAGGCATATCCTGATAAACCACCTCATGTCTTTTCTGGCTGTTTTCTCATTTTATTAGGACTTCTGTAACAGTGGTGAACAGAACAATAGATGTTATTCTGCAGGGGGATGCAACTTGTTTGCAAACAAAGATCATTGCCTTGTTCTTTTTTTTTAAACATTTTTTACTTTTCCTTTTTCTCCCTAAAGCCCCCAGTACATAATTGTACATTTTTAGTTGTGGATCCTTCTAGTTGTGGCATGTGGGATGCCGCATCAGCATGGCCTGGAGAGCAGTGCCATGTCTGCGCCCAGGATCCAAACTGGCAGAATACTGGGCTGCTGAAGCAGAGCGTGAGAACCTTTTTTTTTTTTTTTAAAGATTTTCATTGCTTTGTTTTGTTTTTCAATTTCCTTTCTTTGAAACACATAACACTAAATTATCCATTTTGTACTCCACAAGTTTGTTATACTGCTAATGTTTTTCAAATTTTAACCAAATACCAATGTAAAATTTTTCTCTATTCGTATACTTATTATCCCTGCAAAGTACTTGGATGTATTTTTAAGACCTATTTCTGTCAAAATAAATCATGACCATTCCTTTCATACATTATAGTTTCTTGATTACTATAATATAGGAATTTCTAAAATTACTATTAAATAAACATCACCTGATAACAGATAACATAATTGTTTATAGAGCCAATGCTAAAAGAAGAAAATCACTATTTAAACTCCAATGTCGTGTGTTATTTCTGATAAGTTTCCCTATGCCCTCAGACTGTTTCTCTTTCAGTGGAGCATGAAGGAGGGAGCGTGCATAACAAACAAACAAGCAAACAAAAAGGTAAAGAGTCACCTGTGTCCGGACTGAAAGCCTCCATCGTTGAAACAAATTAAATATTACATCTACCATATTTAGGAGCAAGATTTCAACATGTTGACTTGCGTGTTTCCCTCAGCTCATCGTAGACCAAAATATACTTAAAGGAGTGAAAAATCTGCCATTCACAGGGCCTGGCTGTGTCCACTGACCTACAGATGACTTCTATTCCTAACATGAAACACACCACATTTCTGTCATATTGAGAGAAGAGAACGAGCAAACTATCATTAGAAGGAAAACAGCCACATGTCTTATTTTCCCAGGAGGTCCTCCCAGATTTATGTGGAAGATTTTCCTAGTACATAGAGTAAATAGCTTTTTAAGTGTGGGGTTATGAAAAAATTGACCATTTAATCCTTACAGAATTCTAGAGCAAAAAAATAGAATTAAGCTAAATATTGACATCTGTGTTAATTTAGACAATTTTGCGTGTTATTCATGATAACTCACACATCCAACTGAATTATGATAAATTCTAGTTTAGTTTGAGTGGTTATATTAATAAAATAACTTATAAATCCTCAATTAATAACGTAAAAATGTATTAACGTTAGTTTAGGCATCACAGAAAATACATTTATCTTTCCAAATTTCCTCATTTTCTCTCTTTCTTCCCCCATTTTTCTCTCTCTTTCTCCCTCTCTCTTTCAAGAATACATAGATTACATACAAAAAGATTTATTAAATTGAGTCAGGGACCAAACAGGAATTAAGCAGATACTAAGAAGCACAGTGGAAAGAAATAAAATTATGAAAAATGTACCAATAGGTGGTCTACTGAAAAAATCCACTATAGGGGGCCGACCCTGTGGCCGAGTGGTTAAGTTCGCGTGCTCCGCTGCAGGCAGCCCAGGGTTTCATTGGTTCGAATCCTGGGCGTGGACATGGCACCGCTCATCAAACCACGCTGAGGCGGCGTCCCACATGCCACAACTGGAAGGACCCACAACTAAGAATATACAACTATGTACCGGGGGGCTTTGGGGAGAAAAAGGAAAAAAATAAAAATATTTTTTAAAAAATCCACTACAAAATACATGTACACACACAGGAGAAATTTTGACTCCATTACAGTTCTCACTTTTACTGAACTGACGTGTCCTAAACCAGGCAATTGTGAAAGGTCAAGACCATCACATTTGAACACTATAACTTTGCATTAAAATCTCAGATTTACCACTTTAAATAAAGAATAAAGTAATTTTATTCCTCCAAACCCAACAATAACTCATTGTCCAAATTTTCAGGCATATCTTTGACACTACATGAGCATGATGTGACTTCAGAGTGCTTATTTACGGGGTGCACTAAGATATGTTTTATTAAACTTAACACTATATGAAGGCTGATATATATGAAAAAACACATTAAAATTTTATTTAATGACAACAAAATAAATAGGGAGGTGCAACCTCAACTTTTCATTTAAGCACTGAGCAATGAACCAGCTCCAGACCAGGAGCTCAGTATTTTTTATTTTAGCTGTACACATGTTTGTTATATGGTACTCAATGTGCATTGAAATACCATTCTCATAAGATGAAGCCCAGGGAATCCCAATATTCAATGGTATCAGGCACCTTAAAAATGCATCTGTGTCATTACATTCTGACTTTGGGCATGTCAGTTAAATAATAATTTGTTTTCTTTAACTCCCCTGATAGTTTTGTCCATAACAACTTTGTCATAACCCGTGATATCACTGATTTTATCTGTATGGCAAGAAGGTGGTTTATGAATGAAGATATATTTTATTCCCGATCATGTCCCATTAGAGTAATTGTCCACTTCGCTGTAGGAAATTGAGGAAAGATAGACAAAAGGTATGGAGTTTATTTACTTCCTCCAAGATGTTCTTCAAACAAGCACTGCTATCAACCAATATTTAAGGAAATTAGAAGTGGTTATGTTTACATTTACTTGATTTAACTTTAAGAAATAGGTTAGAAACATGAAAAACATAGATCCAAAATTTTTAACAAAATATGATCATTCTGGAAAACTAAAATCTTATCAGTTCTTCAACCCTCATACATTCGAAAAACATAAATTACCAGACTTCCATGAGAACACTGCTGTAAGCACTAAGTTTGAGAAGAAGGAAAGCTAAGGCAGCAGCTACCACCTGCTAAGTGCCTATTGGAAGGGTAGAAATTCTGTGTACATTATCTTATGTTATCTAATCAGCAACTTGCGAACTATATCATTCAGCATCCATTAGTAGATGAGAAAACTGAGGACCAGCTAAGATGTATGAGTTGACAGGGCTCACGGAATAAGTTCTTATTAGAACCAGGATTCAGTGTAGGTTTCTCTGTTGCCACACATTAAGCTATTCCCACTTGACCATAGTGCAGTCTCATTGCGACATACCATAATTCTGGAACTGTTACCCCCTAGAAATAATGCAAAATAGCATCTTTGTGTATTTGAATTCTTTTATAAAGCCATCAAGTTTAAGTACTATGGTATTAAAACAAAACAAAATCTTGAAGTGATTTCTAGAGCAATTAACTAATGACATAAATTTAAAATTCATTTTTATCCTTCCATGAGAAAAAATTTATGATCCCCCCAATGGCATATACTCAATGGCTGCTTGATAGTTAATTTTATCTCCATTTAATAATTTTCTTAAATTTCAAAAATAGTCTTTTGTTTCTACTATCCTTATTCTGACTGTGATCTTCCACCAAAGAAGTTAAAGTAAATTTTTAATTTAGAGCTCTATTGACCTAAATGTTTTGAGATTCTTTCCTATGTGCCCTCTAATGTTCCCTGCATTTCCCTGATTCAATTTTGATTTTTTTATGAGGAAGATTGTCACTGAGCTAACATCTGTGCCAATCCTCCTCTATTTTATGTGGGATGCTGCCACAGTGTGGCTTGATGAGCAGTGCTATGTCTGCACCCAGGATCCAAACCTGCAAACCTCAGGCTGCTGAACTGGAGTGCATGAATTTAACCACTATGCCACTGGGCTGGCCCCTCATTTTTTTTTTATTGAGTTCATAATAACTTACAACATTGTAAAATTTCAGTTGTACATTCTTACTTGTCCATCACCACATAGGTGCCCACTTTCACCCCCTGTGCCTTCCCCCCAGTGCCCTCCCCCTGGTAACCACTGAACTGTTCTCTTTGTCTGTGTGTTTGTTTATCTTTCACATATGAGTGAAATAATCGAGTGTTTATCTTTCTCTGTCTGGCTTATTTCACTTAACATAATACCCTCCATGTCCATCCATGTTGTCGCAAATGGGACAATTTTGTCTTTTTTTATGTCTGAGTAGTATTTCATTGCATATATATATATATATATATATATATATATATATAGCACATCTTCATCCAATCATCAGTCGATGGGCACTTGGGTTGCTTCCATATCTTGGCTATTGTGAAGAATGCTGCAATGAACATAGGGGTGCATAAGTCACTTGGAATTGTTGATTTCACGTTCTTTGGATAGATATGCACTAGTGGGATAGCTGGGTCGTATGGTACTTCTATTTTTAGTCTTTTGAGAAATCTCCATACTGTTTTCCATAGTGGATGTACCTGTTTCCATTCTCACCAGTAGTGTATGAGGGTTCCCTCTTCTCCACAACCTCTCCAACATTTGTTATTTTTTGTGTTAGTGATTATAGTCATTTTAACAGGTGTAAGGTGGTATCTTAGGGTAGGTTTGATTTGCGTTTCTCTGATGATTAGTGACGTTAAGCATCTTTTCATGTGCCTATTGGCCATCTGTATATCTTCTTTGGAGAAATGTCTGTTCTTATCGTCTGCCCATTTTTTGATTGGGTTTTTTGTCTTTTTGTTGTTGAGTTGTGTGAGTTCTTTATATATAAGGGAGATTAATCCCTTTTGGATATAGGATTTGCAAATTATTTTCTCCCAGTTGGTGGGTTGTCTTTTTGTTTTGACCCTGGTTCCCTTTGCCTTGCAGAAACTCCTTAGTCTGATGAATTCTCACTTATTTATTTTTTCTTTAATCTCTCTTGTCTGAGAAAACATAGTAATCAATAAGACCTTTTTAAGATCAACGTCAAAGAGTGTCCTACCTATATTTTATTCCAGCAATTTTATGGTTTCAAGTCTTTGATCAATTTTGAATTAATTTTTGTGTATAACATAAGATAGTGATCTACTTTCATTCTTTTGCATGTAGCTATCCAGTTTCCCCAACACCTTTTATTGAAGAGATTATGTTTTTTCCATTGTATGCTCTTAGCCCCTTTGTCAAAAATTAGCTGTCCATAGGTGTGTGGTTTTATTTCTGGGCTTCCAAGTCTGTTCCATTGATCTGTGCGCCTATTTCTGTACCATTACCATGCTGTTTTGATTACTATAGCTTTATACTACGTTTTGAAGTCAGGGATTGTGATGCCTCCAGCTTTGTTCTTTTCTCTCAGGATTGCTTTAGCTATCCAGGGTCTTTTGTTGCCCCAAATGAATTTTAGGATTCTTTGTTCTATTTCTGTGCAGAATATCATTGGGATTCTGATTGGGATTGCATTGAATCTGTAGGTTGCTTTGGGTAGTGCGGACATTTTAACTATGTTTATTCTTCTGATCCATATGCATGGAATATCTTTCCATTTCTTTATGTCATCATCAATTTCTTTCAATAATGTCTTATAGTTTTCATTGTATAGGTCTTTCACCTCCTTGGTTAAATTTATTCCCCAACATTTTATTCTTTTTGTTGCAATCGTAAATGGAATTGTATTCTTGAGTTCTCTTTCGGTTAGTTTGTTATTGGAGTATAGAAATGCAACTGATTTTTGTAAGTTGATTTTGTACCCCACAACTTTACTGTAGTTGTTGACTAGTTCTAATAGTTTTCCAATGGATTCTTTAGGTCCCCTCTATATAAAATCATGTCATCTGCAAACAGTAAGAGTTTCACTTATTCATCTCTTATTTGGATTCCTTTTTCTTGCCTAATTGCTCTGGCAAAAACCTCCAGTACAATATTGAATAAGAGTGGTAAGAGTGGGCACCCTTGTCTTGTTCCTGATCTCAGAGGGATGGCTTTCAGTTTTTCCCTGTTGAGTATGACATTGGCTGTGGTCTTCTCATGTTTGGCCTTTACTATTTTGAGGCAATTTCCTTCTATCTCAATTTTGTTAAGAGTTTTTATCATAAATGGCTGTTGGATCTCGTCAACTGCATTCTCTGCATCTATTGAGACGATCATATCATTTTTATCCCTCATTTTGTTATGTAGTGTATCACATTGATTGATTTGCTGATGTTGAACCATCCCCACATTCCTGGTATAAATCCCACTTGATCATGGCATATGACCTTTTTGATGTATTGCTGTATTCGAGTTTCCAATAATTTGGTTGAGAATTTTTGCATCCATGTTCATCAGCAATACTGTCTTGTAGTTTTTCTTTTTTGTATTGCCCTTGTCAGGCTTTAGTATGAGGGTGATGTTGGCCTCATAGAATGTGTTAAGGAGTGTTCCATCTTCCCTAATTTTGGGGAATAATTTGAGAAGGATAGGTATTAATTTCTCTGAATGTTTGGTAAAATTCACCAGGGAAGCTGTCTTGTCCTGGGCTTTTGTTTTGGGGGCATGTTTTTCATTACTGTTTCAATCTCTTTACTTTTGATTGATCAATTCAGATTATCTATTTCTTCTTGATTCAATTTTAGGAGGTTGTAAGAGTCTAAGAATTTATGCATTTCTTCTAGATTGTCCAATTTGTTGGCATAGCTTTTCGTAGTATTCTTTTATTTATATTTCTGTTGTATCCATTGTAATTTCTCCTCTTTCATCTCTAATTTTATTTTTCTGAGATTTCTCTCTCTTTTTCTTTGTAAGTCTGGCTAGGATTCTGTCAATTTTGTTTATCTTCTCAAAGACCAGCTCTTTGTTGCATTGATCCTTTCTACTATTGTTTTTGTTTCAATTGCATTTATTTCTGCTCTTATTTTTATTATTTCCCTCCTTCTTCTGACTTTGGGCTTTGTTTGTTCTTCTTTTTCTAATTCAGTTAGGTGTAGTTTGAGATGGCTTATTTGAGATTTTTCTTGCTTGTCAAGGTTGGCCTGTATTGCAATGAATTTCCCTCTTAGGACAGCTTTTGCTGCATCTCATATGAGTTGATAAGGAATGTTTTCATTTTCATTTGTCCTCAGATATTTTTTTACCTCTCCTTTAATTTCTTCAATAATCCTTTGGTTGTTCAGTATCATGTTGTTTGATCTCCACATCTTTATCCCTTTCTCAGCTTTTTTCTTGTAGTTAATTTCTAGTTTCATAGCATTGTGGTGCTATGATGATGCTTGGTATTATTTTAATCTTCTTAAATTTATTGAGGCTTGCCTTGTTTTGAATGTATGGTCTATCCTTGAGAATGTTCCATGTGCACTTGAGAAGAATGTGTATTCTGCTGTTTTTGGATGGAGTGCTCTATATATGTCTATTAAGTCCATCTGATCTAGCTTTTCATTTAGTTCTGCTTTTTCCTTGTTGACTTTTTGTCTGGATGATCTATCCATTTATGTGAGTGGAGTGTTGAGGTCCCCTACTATTATTGTGCTGTTGTTAATATCTCCTTTTAGGTTTGTTAATAATTGCTTTATGTACTTTGGTGCTCCTGTGTTGGTGCATAGATATTTATAAGTGTCATGTCTTCTTGATGGGGTGTCACTTTGATCATTATATAGTGTTCCACTTTCTCTCTCTTTACCTGTCTTGTCTTGAAGTCTACTTTGTCTGATATAAGTATTGCAACACTTACTTTCCTTTGTTTGCCATTAGCTTGGAGTATCATCTTCCATCCCTTCATTCCAAGACTGTGTTTGTTGTTAGAGCTGAGATGTGTTTCCTGGAGGCAGCATGTTGTTGGGTGTTGTTCTTTAATGCATCTCACCACTCTATATCTTTTTTTTGGAGAGCTCGATTCATTAACATTTAGAGTGATTATTGATATATGAGTGTTTAATGCTGCCATTTTTTTTGTTTGTTTTCCAGTTCTTCTGCATTTCCTTTGTTTCTTGTCCCATATATTTCAGACTACCAATTTGGTTAGGTAGTTTTTATGCTGGATTTCTTAGTTTTCTCCTTATTTATCATCTGTGACCCTGATCTACTTTTTGTTTAGTGGTTACCCTGAGGTTTGTATGCAAAATCTCATAGATGAGATAGTCCATTTTCTGATGACCTCACATTTCCTTAGACTAAGCCAATTCAGTCCCTTTCTCCTTTTCTTCCTATGTTGTTTTTGTCATATCTTATTCTATCTTGTGCTGTGAGTTTGTGGTTAAAATGACAAGATTATCTTTGTTTTTGATATTTTCCTTCCTTTATCTCTAATGTTTTACATGAGTATTTGTTAACCTATTTGAGTAACGTATTTGAGTAACCTATATGAGTATTTGTTCTGCTGGGTAGCTCCAATTTTCTGATTTTGTCTACACATTTATTGTTCAATTACAAAGCCTTATTCAGGGCTTTGAACCACTGTATTCTTTTTTTTTTTTTTTTAGGTATGAGGGCCTTCTTGAGGATTTCTTGTAGGGGTGGTCTTGTGGTGATGAACTCCCTTAGCTTTTGTTTACCTAGGAACATTTTTATTTCTCCATCATATCTGAAGGATATTTTTGCTGGATAGAGTATTATTGGATGAAATGTTTTGTCTTTCAAAGATTTGGATACATCATTCCACTCTCTCCTAGCCTGTAAGGTTTCTGCTGAGAAATCTGAAAGCCTTATAGGGGTTCCTTTATAAATTATTTTCTTCTGCCTTGCTGCCCTTGGTATTTTTCCTTTGTCATTGACTTTTGCCAGCTTCACTACTATACGTCTTGCATAGGTCTTTTTGCATTGACAAAGTTAGGAGATCTGGTGGCTTCCTTCATGTGGATTTCCATCTCCTTCCCTAGGTTTGGGAAGTTCTCTGCTATTATTTCTTTGAACAAGCTTTTTGCTCCATTCTCCTCTTCTCCCTCTGCATTTCTTAATGGAGTTGGATAATTCCCAGGGACTTTCTTCATTTCTTTTTAATCTTAGTTCTTTCTCCTTCTCCATCTGAAGCATTTATAAATTTCTATCCTTGAACATGCTGATTTGTTCCTTAATGATATCTGCTCTACCATTGAGGGAATCTATATTCTACTTTATCTTATCCATTGTGTTTTTCATTTCCAATATTTCTGATTGGTTCTTCTTATAGTTTCAATCTCTTTTGTGAAGTAGCTCCTGAACTCATTGAACTATCTGTATTCTCTTTTAACTCATTGAGTTTTTTAATGATAGCTATTTTGAATTCTCTTTCATTTAGGTTATAGATTTCTGTGTCTTCACAATTGATTTCTGGATACTTGTTATTTTCCTTCTGGCCTGGATAGTTAATATAAATTTTCATACTGATAGACAGTCTAGATTTGTGCTTCTGCATTGTGGTAGTATTTGATTGCCACGTCCTCCTTTTGCCACTAGGTGGGGGTCAAGAGCTGCATACTCTGAGCCCACTGCATACCAAGGAGACAGCTCCAAGTTGCTGTGCTGTGGCACTGGGGTGGTCAGTGGTGGGGAGGGCTGACCCCTCAATTTTTAATTCAATTCTGAGCTAACTAGAAATTTCTATCTCAGATTCAAATATTAAAACATAGAATGTAGTTTTACATTTAAGGTTATAGCTTCTAAAATATTTTGTAAGTGATGAAAAACTTTCACTTTACCTGTGGAAATGAACTGCTCACTCAATTAATGTGTGCTATGAATCTTGAGAATTTTGACCCTTATACCATCTCTCAAGCTCTTCTTGAAATCCATAGGGATGCTCCATGGAGAAAAGACACTAATTATCTTCTGGGACAGACAAGCAACAAGATGATTTTAGTTTTTTCCACAGTAAACAAGTGAATGGTTCTGGAGAAAGCAAATACATGATAAGAAATGATTACATGATGTACTTTGGCCTCTGGTATAAAATGATGCCTCAATGATAAAAGAACATACATAGGCCTGGAAAAGAAATCTAATGATAGAGGACAGAGTCCTAGCTCTGATATTAAATACCTATGTGCCATTGGGTTGATGACTTCACTATCTGAAGTCTAGTGTCCTCTTCCTGGGAAAATGACCCTATTTACTTTTCTCAAAAGCTTGCAAACATGTGCCTAATGAAATAATATGAAAGCTCAACCTATGATAGAATTCATAATCATCTAATAAAGATTGCTATAACTTTTAAAGTGCTACACTTCTGTGTTGTGAGAGATATCTTTAAGCTCACTGAGAGTTCAATAGGGGAGACAAGATGTGAAGAAGTGAATAGGAACTATTGACAGGAGAGACGGGACAGTAACTGTAATATTTTATGTAATAGAATGTTAAATATTAGAGTTCTGGAGTAGATAAAGGTCAGGCTTTTTGACTTGTTTGGTCTTGTTTTTTCTTGGAGATCCCATGTACTAATCTGTAGATTAGTACCCGGTAATGTACCTAAAGAAATTTTCAAAAAATTGTGAAAGATACATAGATACCTGAGCCTTATACCCAGAGATTTTAAATTAGGAGTTAGGGAATGCTGGTCATGGAATTTGAATGCTAAAAAAAAAAAGGAAAAAGAGGTTGCTGCTTCTTGCAGCTGTGCACTCATGGCATCCTGCAGTTCTGAGCCTGATGCTGGTGTTCCCCAAGTCCCTGACCCGGGGAATGCAGCAGCAGCTGTTTCCTGGCTGGTGCCCAGTCCTTTGGGGACCACAGCCAGGGCTCAAGCTGGTCAAGGCCTCTGCAGTGGCCAAGGGTCCTGGTCCTCCAGTGGAATGTATTCAGTGAAAGGGAGCACAGGACCTGATCTTAGTGAATTGTGAGCCCTGAAGGCCCTGCTGCCCTGGTTCCTCCTGCAGGAGGGCATAGCCTCAGTCCTGGAGACGTCAGTACAGTTCCTCCTTCCTGAGGTTCACCAGCACCCTAGTTCATGGCTGAGAGCAGCATGCTGTTGTTTCTCCCTCCAATGTGTTGTGGTACAAGTGGCAGAAGGATGTTTTGCAACTGGCCCTGGCAAGTCAGACTCTAGCAGGTGCACCAGACTCCAAGACAGGAACATCCAGTTTGACCACGCAACTGGACACCCAGAGCTGTGTGACTGCAGGTATGGATGAGGGCAAAGTCCCATTGGGGGCAGGTGAGGTACTGGATGGCCCACTGATGGTCTCTGAGTCTCCCCACCTGGTGCTCCAGCTCCAGACCCAAGTCTCTTCAGGGCCCCGAGGCCACCACCACTCTGGCCTCAAGGGGATGGAAAGAAATACATCAAAATGTTCACATATGATAGATTTTTGTTGTTTTAGTTTTCCCTCTCTTGTCTAAATTTTCCTTAATGAACATTTCATGCTTAAAATGAAAACAAAAACCTAATCCTCTTTATTCTTTTAAAGCTATGTGTCTATTTTAGCCCAAAACCAAATCAGTCACATCAATTGCCCTTTCCTTCAAAACAAACAATTGACCAAAAAAAAAACATGATCCAACACTGGTGATACTACTGAAGTGTTGTGGATAAATGAATGAAATCTTCTATGAATGGGCATACTTAAAAACAAGCCACATATAATTTAAAACAAATAAAGAGGCAAGTTCCATTTCTTGTTAAGATGCACTGGGTCATAGCAAGCCAGTCTTTCTACTGAAACCAGAAAAATAAATTTGGATGAATTGTAAAACTTCTATTTTGGAGTCATCAGATAGCTGTGGAAGAAAAAAGAATACATACTATGTTAATGGGACCAAATATGTGAAATAATTAACAGTAATTCTAATAAAAATTTACAGGAAGTCTATCCAGTAAACTATAAAATAATTTGAGGGAAATTTAAAATAAGTAAGTAAATGAATTGTTATAAGATGTTCATGTATTGGAATACTCAATATTGAAAAGGCATCAATTTTCCCCAACATGAATCACAAATTCAATGAAATACACCAAAATCCCAACTGTGTGTGTTGGGGGGCGGGGGCAGTGTATGTGTAACTTAGACTGATTCTAAAATTGTTGTGTAAATGAAAATAGCTGATCATAGCCAAATCACTCAAAGAGGAATAAAGTGAAAGGATCGACTCTACTGGACATCAGGACTTACTATAATACTGCAGAATTCACACAGTGAGATTTAATCCAACAATCGACAAGAGACCAGTGACACATAATAGAGAGCCCAACACAGACCTAGCACGTGTGCACAGTAGAATGTGTAAAAGATGGTATTGCAGAATATTGTAGAAAAGATTATCTTTTCATAAATTGCACTAATTAGTAGTAAATGTATAGAAAAGAGACCTTAACATCATTTTAGAAAAAAAATAATTCCAAGTAGTTTCTAAACTTAAATATGAAGTGCAATATAAGAATGCTTTAAAAGATAATATATATTATCTTCGTAATCTTGAAATAAAAAATTTAATAAATTATTAGCCACAATGGGAAACATTGATAAGTTGAACTACATGGATCAAGAAGTGCTCATCATCAAAGAAGCCATTCCAAGGGAAAATTTCAACATAAAGGACTTACATACACCAAACATTAATATGTGCTCCAAATCCAAAACACAGGAAACCCAGAAGAAAAATTGACAGGAGACATGAACAGGAACCTTATAAAGACCATAATCCAGATGGCCAGAAAAAAAACAAAATAACTCATTAGTAACCAGAAAAATTTAAATGGTAACCAAATAAGATCCATGATACACCCTTCAGAATGATGAAAATTTAAAAAGACTGACCACAGAAAGTATGTGAAAGGTATGGAGGCATGGGAACTCTCATTCCATGTTGGTATGCAAAATGCATCCCACTTTAGAAAACAACCTGCCCTCACCTAGAGAATTCACTCCTAGGTATGTACCTGGCAAAACTCCATGCATGTGCAATGTGTCCGAGTACACCTCCAAGAATATTCATCTTAGCATCATACATAATGGCAAACATTTATCTTCTTAGGATTGTAAATGAATGTGATAATTTCATGCAAAAGAAAAGCAGAGAGTGATCAAAATGAGAAAAACACAATTACATACAATGTGAATAAAGCATACTGTTGAGCAAAACAAGCCATATGTTTTGCACGTGTCCTTTTAGATTAGGTTAAAAGGCAACGTTTAAGGCTGCTTACTGATTAAATGACTTTTACTGGAAAGAGCAGCGAATGGGGCATCTGTGTCCTCCATGTTATTCTACTGCTGATTTGAGCATTAGCTGCAGGGATGTGTGCTTTATAATGATTCATGTAGCTGACAATTCACAAATTTTTCTGTAGGGCATAGGATTTAAATCAAACAAAACTATGCTGAGAAAATATGGAAGGGAATATATCAAAATGTTCACACATGGGAGAGAGCTTTGTTGTCTTAGTGTTCTTAGTGTCTTAGTGTTCCCTCTCTTGTCTAAATTTTCTTCAATGAACATTTCATGCTTATAATGAAAACAAAACTTTATACTCTTTATTCTTTTAGTGTCATGCTTCTCTTGTAGCCTGAAACCAAATCAATCAAATCAATTGCCCTTTTTTCCAAACAGACAAAAAAATAATCAACAAAAATAATTGTAATCCAATACTAGAGATACTCTTGAACTGTTGTGCATAAATAAATGAAACCTTCTGTGAATGGGCATCCTTCCAAACACTTTATCTTTAGAAAGAAGAGAATATTTTAAAGGTGGCTCAAATATCTTTAGTGAAAAGTAGTTTCACCTGAAGTAATTTAAATATTTAATTAAACATTTAAACCTGCGGTGAGAAAGAATCAGCATCATCCAAACTAAGAAAGCTAAATACAAACTAATTTACATTGACATTAAGCTTTAGTTCATAAAATTTTTAAATTTAAAATTAGGGTTTAATATATTTTATACAGTAGCAAAGATATTCTTTTATTAAAGCAGCTTCTATATTTTTCTGATTCTATTAAATATAATTTACAGTTAAATAATGATATTAAACAATGATATTAAATCACTGAAATATTCAAAACTTCACTAACATAACATAGTAAATAATAGAGGAAAGCTTCATTTTGAGTCAAGGCTTGATAATAAATAAGCACCATATTTATTCATTTTAGTCTTGATATTTTAATGAGACAAAATTAAACAATCTAGTTAATAAAATTGCAATCTTTAGGAAATCCCAAGAACATTTATTAAAAGAAAAATAAATATAAAGTTAAAGAATAATAAAATAATGAAAGTGAGTTTTCAGTTCAATATTGGTTTTAGAATAAATTTTAGGGATTAAGTAGCTAATTTATATGAAATATACAAACACAGCTGCAGCTTAGGTAAAGTAGAGCTATTGACAGCAACTAATATCTAACTGATTTCCAATATTGTTACACTTTCTCTTAACCATGTGGAGTTTTCCAGGTAACAGATGCTTGAATTTAAAATAGAACTATTAGAACATGGTTTTATTTCCCTAGATTAAGTAAATATTTAAAAGAAAGAAGAGTAGTATAGATAATTTCAAAACAGCACACAGAGTAAATATTTGCTCTTTCTACTTAGTTTTTTGGTTGAGAAAAAAATACTCAAATCTTGTGTATTTCATGTTACATATTGATAATTTAATCACTAAAAGTTAGTTTTTGCAATTATAAACTATATTTTATTTTAGCACTGGACATCATTTTATTTAATTGAGTGAAATTATTTACATTAAATGTGGCCATTCTTTAAAGTGATACACAGGGGAGGGGGGTGGGACCAAGATGGCGGAGTGAGGGGTCTTCTTTGTCTCTCCCCCATCGAATCCAAATTAATTGGACATTCACTGATTAACAAAGGATATCCAGATAGCATCTCAAGACACCTAAGAGTCTCGTGCTACTACACATTGGAAGGCGGACAGACTTCCCCCCCAGGAGGAGGTGGAAATAGGTGAAAACTCTCCAAACCCTGATCCCTGACCCCCGGACAGCCTAGTTCCTGCAGGAGGCTCTCTTCCAGTGGACTCCCCCATAGCATTGCCACACACCAAGGGCAGGAGTGTGCACTCACCAGTGGAGCGACAGTGGAAACAGGTGACAACAGCCCTACCCAAGCCACCCACGATTACACCTAAGCCCAGGGGGAATCCCCAGGGTCCTGCACCCACTGACAGGGAAGGCATCTGCTCGCCATTAGCAGGGAGGCCCCACCCAGAATCCAGAACAAAAGGAAGCTCCTGGCGGGCAGTTTCCCCGGCACACCACCAGACCACAAGCTGCTGCTGGGCTCATGGTCTCCAGCACGCGGGTCAGTGCAGGGGGCACCGGGACTTCCCATAGATGTGCTTGGGGACACAGTTGGAGCTCCCTTGCCTGGCTCTGTGGCGCGGGGGAAGGCTCCGGGGTCCCGCACCTCCCCGGCAGCGAAAGCCTCTGCTCTCCATTAGCAGGGAGGCCACGCCCAGAATCCAGGACAAAGGGAAGCTCCCTGCGGTTGGACTCCCTGGCATGCCACCAGACTGCAAGCTGCTGCTGGGCTCACGGTCTCTGGCACACGGGTCGGTGCAGGGGGTGCCTGGACATCCTGTGGATGCGCTTGGGGACTGGGTGGAGCTCCAACACCCAGCTCTGCGGCCCGGGGGGTTGCTCCAGGGTCCTGCACCCCCCCAGCAGGGAGGGCCTCTGCTCGCCACTGGCAGGGAGGCCCCACCCAGCATTCGGAACACCAGGAAGCTCCCTAGAGCAGAATTCCCCACAAGGCAGCAGCTTACTAGCCACTGCCAGGCCCACAGACTCTGGCCATGTCCCAGACGAGGCAAGGGGCTCCCAGAGATCCCATGAGAGTGGAGTAGGGCAGAGTGGAGCTCCAGTGAAACAGCTATGTAGCCCAGGGGGGAACTCCAGGTTCCTACAGCAGCCTCAGCAAAAGCCTCTGCACAGCACTAGTGGAGAGGTCCCAACTGGCAATCACAAGGCAGGAAGGCCCTGGGGCAAAAGTAGCACAGCTAGGTGAGCTAACAACAGATTGCAGAAGATACCCATAGCTCTGCTGGGACCTATAGTGGACAAGTGTGATCTTGTGGGCTCTGTTAGGGACAAAGTGGTGATTATAGGTGATCCTGCTCCTGGCTGCTGGGAAAGCCCACAACACCACTGCAGAGAACAAGGAGGAAGCGCGTCTAAGTGGGCTGCAACAGTAGACACCAGCAGCCTGAGGCCCCCTTGTGATTGCCCCCACAACCGACAAGGGACCCCACAGGACCACTGTGACTACAAGGAGGGGTCCAGGTCCAGTCAGTAACAGCTGACAGGGTTCCTGGTTGGTGCAGTCTAAACAGTTGCCCCCCACACACACACCACTCGCAACAAGTGGAAGCAGCGACTAAACTCTACCTCTATGCGGAGGCACAAATCCACGCCATCAAGCAGTATGAAAAAATACATTAAATCTCCAGAACAGAAGGAACATGATAACCACCCAGAGAACAATCCCAAAGACAATGAAATCTATAACCTAAATGACGATTTCAAAACTGCCATTATTAAAAAACTCAACGAGTTAAAAGAGAATTCAGGTAGACAACTCAATGAGTTCAGGAGCTATGTCACAAAAGAGCTTGACACTATAAAGAAGAACCAATTAGAAATGCTGAGGATGAAGAACACAATGGAGGAGATTAAGAAAAATCTGGACTCTCTGAACAGTAGGGTCAATAATATGGAGGACAGAATTAGCAACTTGGAGGATAGGAATATAGAAATGCTGCAGGCAGAGGAGGAGGGAAAACTAAGACTAAAAAGAAATGAAGAAACTCTCCGAGAATTATTCAACTCAATTAGGAGATGGAACATAAGGATTATAGGTATACCAGAGGGAGAAGAGAAGGAGAAGGGGGCAGAAAGCCTGTTCAAAGAAATAATGGCTGAGAACTTTCCAAACTTGGGAAGAGAGATGGAACTTCATGTGACAGAAGCCAATAGATCTCCAAACTTTATTAATGCAAGAAGACCAACCCCAAGGCATATAGTAGTGACACTAGCAAAAGTCAATGACAAAGAGAAAATACTAAGGGCAGCCAGGCAGAAGAAAATAACCTACAAAGGAAACCCCATAAGGCTATCAGCACATTTCTCGGGAGAGACCTTACAGGCTAGAAGAGATTGGAATGAAATATTCAAAACTCTGAAGGACAAAAACCTGCAGCTAAGAATACTCTACACAGTGAAAATATCCTTCAAATATGATGGAGAAATAAAAACTTTCCCAGATAAAAGTTAAGGGAGTTCATCGCCACAAAACCTCCTCTTCAAGAAATGCTCAGGAAGAACCTCATTCCTGAAAAATCAAAAAAAAGGAAAGGGGTTACAAAATCCAGAACAAAGGAGATAAGCAGAAGGACAATAACACAAAGTAACAGCTCTCCATCAGGACAAAATGCAAAAGAACCGGAAAACAAGTGATAAAATGGCAACAGTAGGCCCCCACGTTTCAATAATCACTCTAAACGTGAATGGATTGAACTCTCCAATCAAAAGGCACAGAGTGGCAGGATGGATCAAAGAACAAGATCCAACAATATGCTGCCTCCAGGAAACACACCTCAGCCCCAAAGAAACCACAGATTCAAAGTGAAGGGATGGAAGACAATAGTCCAAGCTAATAATGAACAAAAGAAAGCAGGTGTTGCCATACTTATATCAGACAAAGTAGACTTCAAAGCAAAACAGATAAAGAAAGACAAAGAGGGGCAGTATATAATGATAAAAGGGACGCTCCACCAAGATGACATAACACTTATAAATATATACGCACCTAACACAGGAGCACCAAAATTCATAAAGAAGCTATTAACAAAACTAAAAGGAGACATCAACAACAATACAATAATAGTAGGGGACCTCAACACCCCATTAACACCAATGGACAGATCATCCAGACAGAAAATCAACAAGGAAATTATACAATTAAATGAAAAATTAGATCAGAGGGACCTAATAGATATACATAGGACACTTCATCCAAAAACATTCTTCTCAAGCGCGCATGCAACATTCTCAAGGATAGACCATATCATGGGAAACAGAGCAAGCATCAATAAGTTCAAGAGGGTTGAAATAATATCAAGCATCTTTTCTGATCACAATGTTATGAAACTAGTAATCAACTATAAGAATAAAGCTGGGAAAGGGGAAAAATGTGGAGACTAAACAACATGCTACTGAACAAACAATGGATTATTGAAGAAATTAAAGAAGAAACCAAATATTATCTGGAGATGAATGAAAATGAAAACACACCATATCAAATTATTTGGGATGCAGCAAAGGCAGTCCTAAGAGGGAAATTCATTGCAATACAGGCTCACCTCAATAAGAAAAATCTTACATAAGCAACCTCAAATGACACCTAACGGAATTAGAAAAAGAAGAACAAACAAAAACCCAAAGTCAGTAGAAGGAGGGAAATAATAAAAATTAGAGCAGAAATAAATGATGTTGAAACAAAAAAGACAGTAGAAAGGATCAATGAAACAAAGAGTTGGTTCTTCGAAAAAATTAACAAAATTGACAAACCCTTAGCCAGACTCACTAAAAAGAAAGAGAGAAGTCTCAAATAAATAAAATTAGAAACAAGAGAGGAGAAATCACAACGGATACCAAAGAAATACAAAGGATCATAAGAGAATACTATGAAAAACTATATGCCAACAAATTGAACAACCTAGAAGAAATGGATAAATTCCTAGACTCATACAACCTACCCAAACTGAATCAGGAAGAAATAGAGAATCTGAATAGACCAATCACAAGTAAAGAAATAGAAACAGTAATAAAAAACCTCCCCAAAAATAAGAGTCCAGGACTAGACGGCTTCTCTGGAGAATTCTACCAAACATTCAAAGAAGATTTAATACCTATCCTTCTCAAACTGTTCCAGAAAATAGAGGAAGATGGAGTACTCTATAATACATTCTATGAAGCCAACATCACCCTGATCCCAAAACCTGACAAGGACAACACAAAGAAGGAAAACTACAGGCCAGTATCACTGATGAACATAGATGTAAAAATCCTCAACAAAATTTTGAGAAACCGAATACAGCAACACATCAAAAAGATTATACACCATGATCAAGTGGGATTTACACCAGGGTCACAGGGATGTTTCAACATCCGCAAGTCAATCAACGCAATTCACTACATTAACAAAATGAGAAATAAAAACCACATGATCATCTCAATAGATGCAGAGAAAGCATTCAACAAGATCCAACATCCATTTATGATAAAAACCCTCAATAAAATAGGTATAAAAGGAAAGTACCTCAACATAATAAAGGCCATATATGACAAACCCACAGCCAACATCATACTCAATGGACAAAAACTGAAACCCATCCCTCTGAGAACAGGAACAAGACAAGCGTGCCCACTTTCACCACTCTTATTCAACATAGTCCTGGAGGTTTTGGCCACAGCAATTTGGCAGGAAAAAGAAATAAAAGGAATCCAAATAGGCAACAAAGAAGTAAAACTCTCACTGTTTGCAGATGATATGATCTTATATATAGAAAACCCCCAAAGAATCCATAGAAAAACTATTAGAAACAATCAACAACTACAGCAAAGTTGCAGGGTATAAAATCAACATACATAAATCAGTAGCATTTCTATATGCTAACAATGAACTAACAGAAAAAGATCTCAAGAACTCAATCCCATTCATGATCCCAACAAAAAGAATAAAATACCTGGGGATAAATTTGACCAAGGAAGTGAAAGATCTATACAACGAAAAGCACAAGACCTTCTTGAAAGAAATTGACGACGACATAAAGAGATGGAAAGACATTCCATGCACAAGGATTGGAAGAATAAACATAGTTAAAATGTCCATACTACCTAAAGCAATCTACAGATTCAACGTTATCCCAATCAGAATTCCAATGGCATTCTTTACAGAAATTGAACAAAGAATCCTAAAATTCATATGGGGCAACAAAAGACCCCGAATTGCTAAAGCAATCCTGAGAAAGAAGAGCAAAGCTGGAGGCATCGCAATCCCTAACTTCAAAAGATACTACAAAGCTACAGTAATCAAAACAGCATGGTACTGGTACAAAAACAGATGCACAGATCAATGGAACAGAATTGAAAGGCTAGAAATAAAACCACACATCTATGCACAGCTAATCTTTGACAAAGGAGCTGAGGGCCTACAATGGAGGAAATCAACAAATGGTGCTGGGAAAACTGGACAGCCACATGTAAAAGAATGAAAATCAACCATTCTTTTTCACCATTTACTAAAATAAACTCAAAATGGATCAAAGACCTAAAGATTAGACCTGAAACAATAAGTCTTCTAGAAGAGAATACCAGCAGTACACTCTTTGACATCACCTTCAAAAGAATCTTTTCGGACACCATAACCCCTCACATGAGGGAAACAATAGAAAGAATAAACAAATGGGACTTCATCAGACTAAATTTAGAGCTTCTTCAAGGCAAGGGAAAACAGGATGGAAACAAAAAAACAGCCCACTAATTGGGAAAAAAATATTCACAAGTTATTTATCCGACAAAGGGTTAATCTCCATAATATACAAAGAACTCACAAAACTCAACAATAAAAAATCAAACAACCCAATTACAAAATGGGCAGGGGACATGAACAGACATTTCTCCAAAGAAGATATACAGATGGCCAATAGACACATGAAAAGATGCTCATCATCACTAATCATCAGGGAAATGCAAATCAAAACTACACTATGGTATCACCTTACACCTGTTAGAACGGCAAAAATATCCAAAACCAAGAGTGACAAATGTTGGAGAGGCTGTGGAGTAAAGGGAACCCTCATACACTGTTGGTGGAAATGCAAACTGGTGCAGCCACTATGGAAAACAGTATGGAGATTCCTCAAAAAGTTAAGAACAGAAATACTTTATGACCCAGCCATCCCACTACTGGGTATCTATCCTAAGAACCTGAAATCAGCAATTCCAAAAGTTCCCTGCACCCCTATGTTCATCGCAGCATTATTCACAATAGCCAAGTCGGGGAACCAACCTAAGTGTCCAGCAATAGATGATTGGATAAAGAAGATGTGGTGTATATATATACAATGGAATACTCCTCAGCCATAAAAAAGGACAAAGTCATCCCATTCACAACAACATGGATAGACCTTGAGGGTATTACGTTGAGTGAAATAAGCCAGACAGAGAAAGACGAACTCTGTATGACTCCACTCATAGGTAGTAGTTAACATATGGACAAAGAGAACTGATCCGTGGTTACCAGGGGAAAGGGGGGTGGGGGGAGGGCACTAGGGATGAAGTGGTGTACCTACAACATGACTAATAATGATGTACAACTGTAATTTCACAAGGATGTTAACTTACATAACCTTAATTTTAAAAAAAAGTGATACACAGGAGCCTGCCCCGTGGCCGAGTGGTTAAGCTCTCATGTTCTGCTGCAGCAGCCCAGGATTTCACTGGTTCGGATCCTGGGCGCAGACACAGCACTGCTAGTTAGGCCACATTGAGGTGGCGTCCTACATGCCACAACTAGAAGGACCTGCAACTAACATATACAACTATGTACCGGGGGGATTTGGGGAGAAAAAGCAGAAAAGAAAAAAAAAAGATTGGCAACAGTTGTTAGCTCAGGTGCCAATCTTTAAGACAAAAAAAGTGATACAGAAAGATTGAATTTTTTGTTCTCTTGTGTATTATTTTTTCCTCCCTTTTAAACGTGATGATTTCAATTAAATCTACTCTGTTACTTTAGTTCATTTCAGAATCAAACTGGGCATCATATTAGGTACACAGCCATTTTGTAGGATCTGTATTGAAACTAAGTTGGAAGATCTTCACAGTTCAGGCCTCTTGGAACATTTAGCATCAGTGAAGGAAAGGGTCTGTGATAGTACTTAGCCACACGGAAACAGTCAACCTGAACAGTGATGCATGATTGTAGGTGTCAGAGTCCACAGAGTAGAGGGAATAGTAGAAACAAAAATATTGGCAGAGAGGGGCTGGCCCTGTGGCCGAGTGGTTAAGTTCACGCGCTCGCTGCAGGCGGCCCAGTGTTTCGTTGGTTCGAATCCTGGGCGCGGACATGGCACTGCTCATCAAGCCACACTGAGGCAGCGTCCCACATGCCACAACTAGAAGAACCCACAACAAAGAATATACAACTATGTACCGGGGGGCTTTGGGGAAAAAAAGGAAACAAATAAAATCTTTAAAAAAAATTAAAAACAAATATTGGCAGAGATTTCATGGAGAATTTGAAACTTGAGCATTGAGTTGTTTGGGATTTTTATAACCTTTGAGGATTGCTTTAAGATTCACTCCATTCTCACATTATTTATGTGATACACAGGAAAAGTTAAAGAATATTTTTCATGCTGTGTAGAACACTGAAAATTCAGAATAATATCTTTCTAAAAATAAAAATAGCACTTATAGAATTTTATAAATTTCAGAGCTTCTTCAAGTGTTTTACACTTATTAAATGATTTAGTTCACATAACAACCTGAAGTGTTGCAACTACTGCTGGCTCATTTCATAGTTGAGTAAACTGTGGCACAGGAATATGAAGCAACTTGTGGGAGGTCACACACCTGGCAAGAGGTAGAGTGTAAAGGAAAAGAATCCAGTCTTTCTTCTGTGTTTCTCCTTTACTCTCACACTACTATCACACTCATACTTCTGACACCAGATGTGAGTGGGGTTTTATCTAGACCTAGAGATGGCATCGGACCCCAGAGGTTAAGGGCTCAGTCCCACAAGATGTCCCCCAACTTCAGATGCCATTTGCAAGTAGTAGGTCTTGAGGTTACCCATAACTTCTGTCTGACTTGGATATAAATCAAAGTTTCTCAGGGCCACCTCTCCTTTGGATTCTATTATTTTCTAGAGGAGCTCACAGAACTCTGGGAAACACTTCCTTACATTTACTAGTTTATTGATGTATCCATCAATAAAGAATAAAGATGAACAACCAGATGAAGAGATACATTGGGTGAGGGTCTGGGAAGGTCTGGAGTAAGGAGCTTCTGTCTCTGGGGAGTTAGGGTATGTCACCCTTCTGGTATGTGAATCTGTGCAACACCTGGAAGCTCTTTGAATGCCACACTGTTGGGGGTTTTTTGAGGTTTCTTCAAGTATACATGACCAATTATTAACTTCATTTCCATCCCCTCCCATTCTCTAGAGAAGTGGAGAGCAGAGTTGAAAATTTCAAGTTTCTAATTATGACTTGGTCTTTCTGGTGACCAGTCCCCATCCACAAGCCATCCAGGAGCCCACCCAAAGTTGCCTCATTAGAACAAAAGATGTTCTGGTGCCCTTATCACTTAAGGATTTACAAGGGATTTAGGAGCCCAGTGTCAGGAATCAGGGACGAAGATCAATATGTATATTTCCTATCATCTCATATAAAGCCATAAATTAATTCTGTCCATCTAAGGATGACTGTGCTCCTTATCTCTACCATTAAGCTGATGCATTTTTGGTGTAAAATGTCTAAAACTGCCAGGACAGAGATATAAAAGAGGATTGAGACTAGTAGTGAGCCAAGAGACCCCTGAAGTGCAATATCTAAGGAGAAACGCATTTTCAGGATTGTGCAAGTGAAGGGCCAGCCCTGAGCATGAGTGAGTGCCTCTTAAAGCATATGCTCTAGAAGCCTCACTCTCCTCTCTCCTGTCTGGTCCTGATGAATAGGAAGAATGGAAAAAAGTGGTTGCCAACAAGGTAACTCAATAACTTTAATACAATTTTTTAGACAATGTGTTTAGAGTTTAGACAAACTCTAGAGAGTACAGACAAAGAATGTAACATCATAATCATAATTATATAATTCTAACTAATAAGTACTCATCTTTAAATTGATAGGTAATAATTTTACCAATATGATCCTATTCAATTCTCACAAATGAAGAAATGAAACAGAAAATTTAAACAATTGCTTAATATCACACAAATAACAAATTATGGAAATATAATTCAAACCTAAAAAAAGGCACTGACTTGCCATCACAAACCTATGTGCAATTGGTCAAATTATCCACCTTTAGGCAGTCTCAACATCCTTATCGCCAAATAACAATGAGGTTGGAAATAGTTACAGAAGAGTTATTGTTGAAGACCAACAAAGACAGTCGAGGTGCTCAGAGGACACAGGGGAAAACTAAGCAGTCAACATCTTCTCTCCTCTGCCCACACACCTGGACACAGGTAATGAACACAGTCCAGGCTGCCCCTGTTTTTAACCCCTTTTAATGTTTCTATCTGAATCAATGTTCTCAAGGTAATTTTTCTAAATAAAACCCTCTTGGGGCTGGCCCCGTGGCCGAGTGGTTAAGTTCGTGCGCTCTGCTGCAGGTGGCCCAGTGTTTCGTTGGTTCGGATCCTGGGCGCGGACATGGCACTGCTCATCAGACCACGCTGAGGCAGCATCCCACATGCCACAACTAGAAGAACCCACAACGAAGAAGAATACACAACTATGTACCGGGGGGCTTTGGGGAGAAAAAGGAAAAAATAAAATCTTTAAAAAAAAAAAAAAAACCCTCGTGTTTTCCACTTAGTATCCTAGCCAAAGATAGTTTAATTCCCATGTGCACAATAAAAAGTCTCTCATTTTTTAAAACTGTCTAATAATGTGAACTGGGTAATAGAGACATTTACGCTCAACATAGTCAAGTGATGAGAGAGGAACAAAGGGTTGAAATAGGTAGTTGAAATGTATGTGACAAGACAATTTATGACACAGAGCCACTGAATGAGGAAATGCATACAGAAGTTCAATAGGATTGTCAGCAAGTGTAGTTAATTAAAGGGAAGATCAAGCAGCAAAGCTCTGGGTCTATCGCCACTGTTGCCCATATTGCAGAGCCTGTGCTGAGGAGCGTCTAGATATTTATCCTGGGCTGTATTCAGAAAGTATGATGGAATAGCCCGAAAGGAAATTTCAGGGAAGTTTTTACAGTGATAGCCCGTAGAATCCAATCTGAGACAGTGGGAAAGGCATAAATACTAACATTCTTAAACTAGAAACAATTTCAGTGATTATGACCACCAATCTGGTTATCCTGATACAATTTGGAGAAGAGGCAATGTCAACGAAGGCAAAGTGAAAAGCACGTGCTAAATTTTTCCTTTCCACAAATGAAACACCAGGAAAAACCACCAGAAGAAAATCTAATTAAACTCATAGAATTTGTTTTCTTGGACTTTGTTGATGTTCCAGTGGTTTCTATTTAGATGGTTCTTAGTCATCTATATGCTTACCCTGATAAGCAGTGGCACCATATTTCTAATAACAAAACTGGACCCCACTCTTCAGACTCCCGTGTATTTTTTCTGGGTACTTTTTTCCTTTTTGAAAATGTATTATGTGTCAGGTACTCTCCCCAGAATATTCATGAATCTTAGGAATCAAATAGGAACAATTTCTTTAGTTGCTTGTGATACACAAATGACCTGAATTCTTGTGTTAGGAGCCACAGAGTGCTTCTTCCTAGCTGTGACGGCTTATGACCATACGGCTCATGGTCATTTGCAAACTTCTGCATTATTATCCTTTAGTCATGAACTACAAGATCTGTGCCCAGATGGTGACTGGCTCCTGGGTCACTGGAGTTCCACTCCAGATAGGGCAAATGTTTCAGATTTTCTGTCTGCCCTTCTGTGGTTCTAACATCATCAACCACTCCTTCTGTGACATCTCTCCAATACTCAAGCTGGCCTGTGGGGACACTTTTGTGAATGAAATGATAGTCTACATAGTTGCTTTTTTGTTTGTCACAGATCCATTTCTGTTGATACTTATCTGCTATGGCAAAATCAGCTCCACGATCCCTAAATTGCCATCAGCCACAAGTCAGGTCAAAGCGTTCTCCAACTGCTTATCTCATCTTACTGTGATGCTGTCTTTTGAATCAACAATTATTACATATTTAAGACCGAGGACTCATGATTCAGGAGGAATTGACAAAGTGCTTTCTTTTTCCTACAATATTATGACTCACATGTTTAGCCCCATGATATACAGTCTAAGGAACAAGAATGTCACTATGGCACAGTTCCTTTGTCTTTACAATGGAGATAATTATAATAACACCTTCCCCAAGAGTGATGGTGAGGGAAGGTGTAAATCCCTTCTTATTGGTTCTCAATAGATGTTCATTACTGTTACTGTTATTGCTTTTAGCCCCAACTCCTGGAAGCCTTCCTTTTGTGGTCAGGATCTCTTCCCTAACCTGGGGGAAAAGGTAGCCAGATAATCCCCCACTGCTTGCCCCTAGGTCTTTGGCTGTATAAAGCAGGAACTCAAGAGACACTGCTGGTGTTGAGTGCTGGCTGAGTTCCTGTGGTCTCTGTCTCTCGGTTGGGCTCCATGTCAGTTACCATCAAGGCAGTTTTCTCCTCCAGCCTGGATCCCAGCATGGTAAAGCAAGCATTTCTAGACCAGACCCTGAAGGCCTCATCCCACTGGCCAGGTGCCGCCTACCAGTTGGTGGGTGAGCCTGTGACAGGTGTGAGATGGGGCTGTTTCATGGCTTGACGAGATGGGGCTGTAAGGAAGGGTGAGTCTTAGTACAGTGGGATAGATGGAGGCTCTGGAGGGTAGAGGGCGGCTTTCTAGGGGCCCAGGTTTATGACTCACGGCAATGTGTCATACAACAAAGGGCAGGAAGAGAACTTGCAGCAATTTCACCCAAGGGAATGATTATTTTTATATGTCAATTTATGCAAACCAAAATGTGAAGGATCCTGAGTTGCCTTCTTAAGCCCTCTAGTTATGAGTCATGCATGGATTGATTCATTCGTTCAACAAATACTTAATGAAATTAAACAGGCACTGGTGATACAATTTGATGATTTTATCATCAGAGATTTTCAAGAGCTTGTGGGAACCTCAAGGAGGGACACGCAGTCCTGTCTTGAAAAGTCTTCTGGAAGAAGTGATGAAGGAACTGAGATATGATTTAGAACAAGACCCAGCCAGGGGGAAGAGATGGGGAATGGTGCTACATGTGTCTATAACCTATGAGATAGAAAGATCAGGGCATATTTGGGGAAGCTGTAAGAAGTTTGGTGTGGCTGAAGCATACATTTTGACATGGGAGAGGTGGCAGTTGAGGTTAAAGTTTCAGACAGGGACTTTGTTGGGCACTGGAATGGTTTGTGGAGGAACATGACACACTCAGTGTTCTGCTTTTGAAATCTCATCCTCTAGGTGCTGTTTGGAGAATGGATTGGGAGGGGGAAGAGGATCAGAGACAGGCCTGATAGGAACCTAGATCAGCAAAGGTGTGTGACAAAAGCCCAGTGGGGTTGCCAGCACCAACACTTGCTGATTATGCCCCAGAGAGGCCCAATCTACTTTCCCCCATCCTAGTGAACTCTCTTAGTGCTTGGTGGACAGTTGGTCAGGTACACACATGAATGGATTTAAGGTGGACAGGAAGATGGAGGGTCCTCTGTAGCCTACCTTAAAAGACCCAGTTAAGGTCACATTTCCAGGAATAAGTAGACTGGCTGGAGTGACTTCTTCATGAAAATCTTCCCCTGATAGGAGAATTTTATACTTTCTTTTTCTTCTAGGAGTGCAGCCATCAGTTTATCTAGGAAGAGAGAAGCCATCTATCAGTCCCAGCCCCCACCACTTCCAGCTGAATTTCACTGTCACACAACCACGGGGTTGTGGGTCCACTCTGTTTCCATGTAGGGGCTGAATATGAACACTTGGGAGTCAGAGGGGGACTCTTCATAAGTGTTCAAGAAGACAGGTCTTCTTCCCATTTTACAAATTAAGAAATAGTCACAGTGAGATCCAGTAGTTGGTCCAGTGCTACAGAGCTAAGTAATACTGTGAAGTGAGACATCCTTTGGTATACATACCCAGTGTACTGTTTGTTGAGACAAGAAAAGATTAGTGGGAAAGTGCACTCAGTGGCTAAAAACTCTCTGAGGCCACTGAGCCTGGGATTCTGACCTTGGAAATAACTACCTTGTCTTTCAGCTCAACTAGCTCTTCTAAAACAGCAGCATCAGGAGTCATTTTTCTGACTGTCAAGTTTTAGCATTCAGGTGAGTTTCAACTCAGGTTCTAATGAAGCTGAAAAATTCTTCTTTAAGTAAAAGTACCCTCATGTCATAGTCTCTCAGTTCCTAGCTGTTATGGTAGACAGCCATTGGGATATAGAGCTATTACCTAAAATTCGGCATCTTCCTAAACCAGTGAGCCCAACTGGTTTAGAAACTCAAGAGAACTTGTATCAACTCAGCAAGAGTGCCTGGTGCCAAGAGCCATGGAATATGCAGTGTAGAAGTCATACCTTAAGAAATAAGCTGTTGAAGTCAGGATCCATGGAATATGGAGGGCTAGAACTGGTTGACTTAGAATCCAGCATTCTTTTTTAAAAAAAATTTTTTTAAAGATTGGCACGTGAGATAACAACAGTTGCCAATCTTCTTTTTTTTCTACTTTTTCTCCCCAAATCCCCCCAGTACACAGTTGCATATTTTATTGTGGGTCCTTCTAGTTGCGGCATGTGGGATGCTGCCTCAGCATGGCCTGATGAGTGGTGCCATGTCAGTGCCCAGGATCTGAACTGGTGAAACCCTGGGCCACTGAAGCAGAGCACGTGAACTTAATCACTCGGTCATGGGGCCGGCCCCAGAATCCAGCATTCTAACTGTGCAGTCCAGCGGTGTAGCCACTAACCACATTTGGAAATTTACACTTTTAGATACCTGTTTGGATATGATTCACATAGTCTGTGTGTGTGTGTTTTTCTTAGGGTTTTCTATATATAACATCACGTCATCTGCAAAAAGAAATAGTTTTACATCTTCCTTTCCAATCTAGATGCCTTTTATTTCTTTTTCTTGCCTAAATGCCATCATTAGAAACTCTAGTACAATGTGAGTAACATATGAGATGAAAGCAGACATCACTGTCTTGTCCCTGGTCTTAGGGTGAAATTTTCAGTTGATGTTAGCTGTGGGTTTTTCAAGGATGGTATTTATCTATTCCTAATGTGTAGAGTGATTTTTTTCATCATGAAGGATGTTGTATTTGGTGAAATTCTCTTTTGTATATGTGTATTGAGATCAGGTGGTAATTGTCCACCTGATACATATTATTCTATTAATATGATGTATTACATTAATCCATTTTTCAGATATTAAGCTAAACTTTCAGCTAGAGATGAGAGATTAAGACCTTCTCAAGTCTTTCCTGGGCATGCACACAGCCCTGCACACTTGTGGTCTTCTAGATCCTCACAAATACACTGAAGATTTTCCAAGCCCCCATAGACATCTCATTCTCCCAATTTTCCTTTTCACTTTTTGGCTTACCTCTTGCCTTCCTCAACTGGTATAGCTCACTCAGGAAGCTACAATGTAAAAACAATTACTGCTGATTCTTTTGGCAAGTGCCCTAGGGAGAGATTTTCCTCACTGAGCAAGTTCTGAGTCAAATCAAGACAAGCTCTGAAAATGGGACTTTTTCAAAGAGCTACCAGGCAAATCAGATACTGACAATTCAATGGGGCTGGGTCTTTTGGAAACTCCCAACTCATTATGGCTGCTAGGCTGCTGGTTTGCACAGACACCATGGTTCTGAGACTGACGGTTTTCAAAGTTACTGAGGATATTGTGAAAGCAGGATGGGAACAGCAGAAGTTTTGATATCAATGAGATTATTCCCTTTACCAAGATTCCACCGTCTTTCTTATCTAAACATTCTTCAAATTGTTACAAGCCTTTGGTTAACTTCTGGATTTCTGAAAAAGTTGACTTTGACCATTTTTACCAGTGTTATCATTGTTTGTATGGATTTTCAGATTCCCTTACTCCAGCATTTCAGAAATGTTGGCTGAAATATCTGTGGCTATTTATGTCTAATTTAATTACATTAAATTAAATGCCACGAGAAATTTAGTTCCTCACTCACACACATTAGACACATTTTAAGTGCTCAGAAACCACATAGGGCTGATATTGACTGTGTTGGATAGTGTAGACACAAATGTTTACGTTCTTGCAGAAAGCTCTCTTGAACAGGCCCTACAAGCAAGGCATCTAGAATCAGGGCAGAACATCAGACATCCCTGTTCATCCCTTGTGCTACAGGTCTGTCTCGTACAGTAACCACACTAGGGTGGACTCCTTGTGTAACTTCTCACCATTGGCACAGAGGCTGAATAGAGTTGCCATCTGTGAGGAATTCCTGAAGATGACCCAGAATGGTACCCAGATGCTGAGCTTTGACCTGGAGAAAAACAATGTCCCTGTGGATTGTAAGGCTCTGTGGTCATTGGGGCAGGAGTGTGGTTTCCAACTTCCACAACTGGGGCCTTTCCTAGGAACCTGGAGGCCTGGGGATGGGACAGCACTGAACTTTCTCATGCTGGCAAGAGGTAGCCTAGTTCCCCAGGCTTAACCCACAATTCAGGGAGAAAAAAGGACACCCAGTGTGATACAGCAGGCACTTGCCTTCTCCTGGATGGCTCTGTGGCCTCAGGCTGGTCAGCTCCCCTCGCTGGACTTCTGTTTCCTTAGCTCTGCACTGAAAGTACTTGGACAGATGGTCAGTGAGGACCTCCAGCTGTGTGTGAACCAACCTTGACAAATATGGCAGGATGGACCTGTTTTCTGATCCACAGTTTGTATAAAAATAGGAATGGGCCTGACTTGATCCACAGGCTGTAGTTTACCAAGTCCTGCTCTAGATCAGCACAATGAACTAGAAATTTCTCTAATGATGGAAATGTTCTATGTCTGTGCTATCCAGTACATAGCCATAGCCACATGTGGCTATTGAGTACTTGGAGGATGGCCTTGTGGCTGTTTTTTATGGTTATTGATTTTTATTTTTAATATTACTAAGGTACCAGATATTTTATTTTATTTAAGTGCTTCTGGCAGCTCTGTATTGGATAACACAGAGCCTTGCCTGGGGAGAAGTTGCACAAGTAGGGGGACCTGCAACCCTCCCCCCATGCCCAATGAGTACTCTGTGTCCCTCCCCTCTGGAGTTGATGTTGTAGTTGACAATAACAAGAATAGGTGATTGAAAATTATAAGTTATTTGATGCACATCGATTGATACTTGGGACTGGTAGTCAGAGAAGTCTCCCTGAAGTAAATTGCATTGTAGGTGAATCCTGGAACAGGAATATAAAACAACTTGGTAAAGGAGAAGGGGATGAATGTGTTTCTAGGCACAGAAGAAATCATTTGAGTGATAATTTAAAAATTTAGAGAGATCCAATGGGCTTCCCAACTGATGACCCATTCTCCTCCAGCCATCATAAGATGGCCCAGCCCAATTTCAGTCCTTCATGCCCAGAGGTATAAATTTGATTTAATTTGTTACACTTGTGTAGTACGATAATGGCCGTGGATTATGTAGCGAAGTGTCCTAATTTTTCAGAGATACAAACTGAAATGGGGTGAAACATCAGGATGCTTATTTAACTTTAATATTTCAGTGAAAATATTGGAGAAAGCAAGGGTGGCAAATGTCAATTAATAATTTATACATTGGATGAAATATTCTTTTAATTGGATGAAGTATACATTGTTAAATCTAGGCGATGGATATTTCTTATATTGTTCTACTTTTGTGTGTGTCTAAAAGTTTTATTTAAAGAAGTAAAACACATTCACATGCATTCTCCCTTTCATTCACTTCCAGGGTACTCTCCCAACAGAAATGATGCCTTGACTGAGAATTCTGGTAAGCCACAAGGAAGCCACAGCCCAGGATGAGGAAGGAATATCTTGATGGTGTGCCTCATCAAAGAGAACCATGTGCACAGTGTCTTGGATGATGATGACAGGTGGCCAACCCATGTCAAGGACTGTGGAGCACAGTAAGAGGACAACAGGAGCCCTGGGAGAATAATGAGAGGTGGCTCACCCCAGCATTTGTCTCCCCATACCTCCCCTTCTGGGCCAGCATCCTCATCTGCTTCACGGGACTCCCAGTGCTCAACACATGCCTGATCTGCTCTCTCCTGGTAAGCAAGGAAGTGTTACTTTTCTTCTTACTATTGGGTTGTAAGAGCTCTTTATGTATTATAAATATACGTGCTTTGCTAAGGATATGTTTTGCAAATATTGTGTCCCATTGGCCACTTGGTGTTCATAGCTCCTTTAGAGCTTGAAGTAGTAGTGACATTATCATCTTCCCAATTCTGAGTGACTCACTCCTATGTCCCAGACATTTCCATTAACCCAAAGGATCATGTTCAAAAACAAATAATTCAGAAAACATATTAACGTATCTCAAATTCCTGATGGCCAGTTTTTACTCATGCAGTCATGCAGTAGATACCCTTTCCTCAAGATGGAAGTGATGCCCCATCACCTTCTCCTCAGCTTAATTTCCCTTCTCCTAATCCTGTCATTCCTGGATTCCATGGCCTATCACCTCAGTAATTCCCTTGGAATCATCCAAAATTTCTTCCTGCTCATCATATCTACCTTGTAAAACTTAAAACCCAAAAGATCCTGATTATCTGCCATGCCTTAGCTACTGCTTGTCTTATGGTATTATGACACAACATGATAGTTTGGTACCACTGTAAGTCCAAAATCATCTGCATCAACTGGGAAGCATCCATAAGACCTGGAAATTTTACTTTTTCTTCATGTGTTGGCATATTTACTCCTTGATTTTCCACAAATCTTGTTTTAAGTATTCCCCACATTTCTTTTTCATTCATGCATATTCAGGGTCCCTTAACTTGTTTGATATTGCACAGAGAAATTGCTGTCTCTACTCCTTGCCCTTAGTCATGAACCATTGAGGAAAGGCCATCTCCATTCTGTGTATATGGTCTCACCTCCAAACACCTCCTTGGAAAACTCCACACTCCATCTGCCCTCACCATTCTATAAGTGCTTCCCTTGTAAGGTCACACTGACTCCTTTCTTACTAGACCCAATAGGAACTTTTCATCAGTCATCTGTAATGATTTTTAAGTGGAAAACTTTTAAATATATTTATAACAATTTAGACATGTGAATCTTATGTTACAGCTGTGCCCGTTATAATATCTCAAGGCAGACAGTGCATATATAAAAAAAAATTCAACTCACAAATGGTGATTGTGCTGTAAGTGGATTTGTAGAACTCAGTAAGAAAAAAACGGAATGTAAACTATCTCATTATATTAGTATTTATGCAGATTACATGCACAAATTATAATATCTTGGGTTAAAATATACTATTAAAATTAGTTTCACCTGTTTGTTTTTACTTTTTTAAATGTGGCTACTAAGAAAATTTTAAATTCCATAAGTAGAGTGCTAAATTCTACTATTGGACCTCACTGGTTAAGCTAGTTTGGGGTGACATATGTGACAGTGGCAAAGCATTCAACAGTGTTGTTGATTCATTTATTCATCTTATACTATGGAGTACGTTCTACATCCATCAAGGCAATAGTCCTATCCTCTGGAGCTTACAGACAGTGTCAGAAGAATTTTTAAATTTTATTTATAACATATAGATAGAGCACTTATGATATGAGAGCTGTTCCAAGCATTTTGCAAACATTAACGCCTTTAATACTCTTCATGACCTTACAAAGTAGGTACGCTTATCATTCTTGCTAACTGACAGATGAAGAAACTGAAGCACTGACAGGGTAACTTGCCCACTACAAATATCTAGTAAATGAGCTAGAATTTGAACATAAGATGTTGGCTCTGTATTCTATGCTCTTAACCATGACATTTGCTCTCTAAGACTTCACACCCTGAAAAAAATTGGATCAACTTATCCATTTTCTGGTACATCCATAGTTCCACTCTTTTATCTGTGTCTGAAAAAGATAATATTTGAATGAAAATGATTGCATGTACACACCCAAATTACTTCTATCAACATCCCTTGTCCTTGAAAATTCATAGAGAACATTTCAAAACACTTCTTGCCCAGACTAGGAGGGCTTCTAGGACATCCAATTGTTACTCTAATAAGCCAAGGGCAGGCTAGGAGTTGGGTCTCAGGGGAAGATGACCTCAGAAGTTACCATTGAATTGCAAAATTGATGGGGTGGTCTCAGCAGTAACTGAATTCAGAATCTTGTAGTGTTTCAACCTTGGCGCTAATTTTCTGGCTGGGGGTGTAGGAGCTGGTGATGCAGTACAGGGAGAGGGAACAGCTCACTGTTTTGGGGGAAATCAGACCCATGAAAGAGAGAGAATGATGGTTTCCTTTCATAATGGACTTGTGATGGGAAAAATTCAGCCCAAAAGAACAGTCATCTGCCTGGGATAACCAGAAGAAGCTGCATCATCTTCTGCCAAAGCAGAAAGCCCCACTTCATGGACTCACTTTATCCAAATGAGACGAAGAAGGAGGAAATAATGTGATGCTCTTCCAGATGTGACATCCATGATGCTAGAGGCTATGCCTGGGAGGTTCTGAAAGGCCTCACTGAGGTGACATTTGCTGTGAGGATGATGACAAGGATAAGCCATGCCTGCCTATGTCTGGGAACAGTTTGAGTGTCAGGAAGAAAGTACCACTGGTGCAGAGACTCACAGGAAGAAGTGAGTTTGACTAGAGAAGGTCAGAAAGGTGGCAGTGTTACTAGAAGGAGCCTGAGACAGGAGAGGAGAGGAGATGGGGGCAGGAGGGGGTCATATTGTGCGACCCAGTAGACAGTGTTAGTTTCCGTTAGTCTGTAACATTGCCCCAAAACTTTGCACCTATAAAGTAAAAATATTTAACATGTCACGTATTCTGTGAGCCAGAAGCAGGGAACAGCTTAGCCTGGTGCCTCTTCCTCAAGGTCTCTCTGAGGCAAGGAATGCAGTCTCTACTGAGGCTCAGCTAGGGAGGATTTGCTCCCAAGTTCACTCACATTTGTGTTGTCAGGACTCATTTGGACTGAACTTCTGAGTTCCTATATGTCTGTTGGCTGGGCACTCCCTCACTTCTCTCCTATGGACCCTCTACATAGGGCAACTGAAAGCATAGGAGCTTGCTCCCCACCCAGTTCATGAGGTATTACAGAGAGAGAGAGAGAGATGGAAATAGAGGGAGGGAGAGTGGGAGGGAACTCAAGAAAATGAATAAGAGGGAAGAGAAAGGCTTTTTGTTATTAAAACTTGGATGTGACATCCCATCACCTTGGCTGCATTCTGATTGTCCTCACCTGACTTGTGTAAGGTCTGGCTCAGATACAGCATAGAGGGTTCTAAGCAGGACAAATGTTAACAGGGATTGTTATGTATCCTGGGATCCTTGGGTTTTGAGGTTTCTTTTACAATAAGAAATCTCACATAGTTACAGCTGGTTTTATGGTTATGGCAAAGGTTGTGGCTTTCCCACTCTCTGTTGTAAGAGTAACCTGTCCCCCGTTGGAACTGCTTCAAGTCTTCCAGAGGAAACTTCCCAAATGACCACCCAATCACAGAGTATCATGTTGCCTATAGGACAAAAGCCCAAATTTTACATCCTGAATTTCTGGGTCCTCTCAGAGAGGGGCCTGTCTTTGTCACTTTGTGCCCATTCCCTGACCCTCATCATCTAAGGCTGCTATCTAGCTGCCATATTAGGTACTCCTTCTTCTTCTAACATGCCCTGCCTTTTTGTGGCTTCCTGACTCCATTTGTGCAGTAGTGGCTACCTGCCATACCATCTCATCTCTAACTGTGGCAATCCTACCATCCTACTGACCTCAGCTCAAACGTCCCCTCTTCAGTTGAATTACCTCCTGCCTCTCACCCACCACCATGCCTCTCCTTCCTCATTACTTGTGTTTCTCCTATAGTCTTTTCACACCCTCTGGAGCCTACTGGAGTCTACCTGCCTATGTCTTCGGCTCCAGTGGCCTGTGAGCATCTCAAAGCAGGTCCTATGGAGATATCTCTTTATACCCATATTGTTTCTTCAACGAGTGAATAGCTTTGCATGGATATATCAGAAAGGATTAACATCCATCAGATACTATTGCTTGTTTGAGGTAGCACAATTATTTGCAGGGTTCCTAGATGATGAGTAAGATTATGCATGGTCACAATGCTTTAATGGGTAAGGCCAACATTTGGACTCAGGAAGTCTGGCTCCAGAACCCACCCCTGCAGCTGTACACCAACCCCTCTCAGAGAGGATAAATTCTATCCACGAATCTGCTAAGGATGAAGAGGCAGTACAAACAGATGGCTGAAGAAACCCTACAATTTCACATTATCTCTGTTGCTCCTAACTGTTATAGAGAACACGAGGCTTCTGCTTGTGAACTATGCCCAGATTTTGCTTCAGGAAAAGCTCAAAGTAATAAAATAAATCTCCAGAAACCAACCCTAAAGAAACAGAGATCTATGAATTGCCTGACAAAAAATTCAAAATAATTCTCTTAAAGAGGTTCAACATGCTACATCAGAACACAGAAAGATACATAAATTAAATAAGGAAAATTATTCATGAACAAAATCAGAATATCCAACAAATATAAAAACATGAAAAGGACCTCCAAAAATTCTTGTGTTGAGTAATGCAATTACTGAATTGAACAATTCACAAGTGAGGTTGGACTCCAGAGTTGATCAAGCAGAAGAAAGAATCCCTGAACTTGAAGACAGGTCATTTGAAATCCTTGTGTCAGAGGAACAAAAAGAAAAAAGAATTTAAAAGATGAAGAAATCCTAAGGGATTTTGGGGACTTTATCAATCAGATTAAAACACATGTGGGAGTCCAGAAAGAGAAAAAGAGAGAGAAAGGGGCAAAGAGCTTATTTGCAGAAATAATGGCTGAAGTCTTCCCAAGTCTGAAGAAGGAAGTGAACATCCAAATTCAAGAAGCTTAAGAGGCTCCAACGAGGATGAATCTAAAGGAGCCCCCACCTAAACACTTTATAATCAAACTGACAAACTCCAAGACAAGAGAGAATCTTGGAAGCAACATGAAAAGGACCCATCAAATACAAGAGAAGACCTATAAAACTATCTGCAGTTTTTCAACAGGAGCATCACAGGCCTGCCAGAGCAGAGTGAGATGATATATTCAAAGTGCTGTCAGATTTAAAAAAAAAAAAACTGCCAACCAAGCATACTATGTCCAGAAGAACTGTGCTTCAAAAAGACCTTCCCAGATAAACAAAACTGAAGAAGATCGTCACCAATAGAACTGTCTTACAAGAATTGTAAAAGGACACAAGAGAGAAACATGAAAATAGAAAGCTCTCTGGTAGAGTAAATATATAGCCAAATACAGAATTCTTTAACAGACATGATAAGGGTGGTGCAAAAATCACTTTCATTCTCATATAGCATTTAAAAGGTAAAATCACAGACAGTACCTATAACAATATAACAATAAAATTATGTTAATGAATACAAAATATAAAGAGATGTAATCTTGAAAGGGATGACATAAAGTGTGGGTGACGTAAAGGAGTGATGTTTTGTGTGCAATTCAAGTTATCAGTTTAGAACAGGTTGTTATAACTATATGATGTTTTATGTAATCCCCACAGAAACCACAAAGATAATTCCTGTGGGTATGCGAGCAAGATAGTGGTTAGGAGGTTTCTTCCTCTTATCTTCCCATAGGAACAAGAATTTGGGAGCCATCCATGGACAAAAGAACCTGTCTGGGAGCTTTGAGATCTGGGTAGGCAGTTGTGAAAACTTGGCGGAGTCCAAAACTGAGGAGGGACTTTTGAGAAGGCAACCCCACACATGGGTCTCAGGCTTGCTGACCATATCCCTGGATGCAGCCATGCTAACAGTCTTGTTTCCTTGCTGAATTGGCTAGAGCCCCATTTGGCTTTGGTCCTGCCATCAGCACCAACCACCAAAAGACCCAGAAGGAGTTATGCCTCTCTGTATCTTAGGTAAAAGGCCTGTCAGCCTTGGCCCTTGTGTGGACCCTGAAGTGGCCTATGACCCAGCTACAGCTTCTCTCAGCCATGGTCAGGAGCAGACCAGCTTGTACAGAGATCCAGTGGGAGACACATATCCATGTCCCCAGATGATGGCTCACTGATATTGTTCCAAATGTAGATCTTGAATCAGCCTTGTAACCTGGCTCCAGTCCATCGCATCCATGATCCAGCAGCAGATATGCCTGTCTAGGGACCCAATGGGAGACATGTCCATCCATGCCCCTGGAGGCAGGTCTGCTGACCTAGGTCCAACCATGGATTCTGAAGCAGCCCTACTCCAGCCTTTCTCAGCAGCAGTCAGGGAGCAGTCATGCCCACCCAGGGACCTGGTGGGAGGCACTCCATCTGTGCCCTCTAAGGAAGACGTGCAGACCTCAATCTGGCTGTAGATCCTGAAGCAGCCCTGTGACTTACTTATAATACGTCGAAGCTTTGGTACTGGCCAGTCCTCCCACACAGTGACCTGGTGGGATCATTCCAGGAATCTGACAGAAGATTTACCATTTAACCATCCACACACCTGGAAACAGATCCACCTTCTGCAGACCCAAATGTGAGCCTTGAAGTGGACCTTTGTTCCAGCCAGCCCAATTGACCAAGGTCCTGGATGCAGACCCATCTACCCAGGGGCCATATGGGATATTGCCCACCCAAGTCCTTAGTAACAGGCTCACAAACCATGGATACCACTGTGGAGCCATCAGAAGCCACATGACCCATCTCCAACAGGCTTGACTCTGACCCTGGGGGCAAACCCATCAGATCAGGGACCTGACAGGAGAAGGATTTTTACCAGTGAAACCCAGTCTATAAAGGTTTGCAGAAATATTTGCTTCTTCAAATGTACTAACAATACTACAGGGCTATACAGATCACAAAGAATCAGGAAAACATGACACCATCAAAGGTTCCAATAACCTAACCCACAGAAATGGAGATCTGAAAATTGCCTGAAAAAATTTCAAAATAATCATTTTAAAGAAATTGAATGAGATGCAAGAGAACACACACAGACAACTAAATAAATTCAGGCAGATAATACATGAGCAAAATGAGAAGATTAATAGAGAAATGGAAATCATAAACAAGAAACAAACAGAAATCCTGGTATAATGACAACACTAAAAATTCAATAGAGAGCTTCAACAGCAGATTTAATCATGCAGAAAAAAGAATAAGCAAATTCAAAGACAGATCATTTGAAATTTTCCAGTTAGAAGAACAAAAAGAAAAAGCAATGAAAAAGAGTGAAAAAAGTGTATGAGATCTATGGGACACCATCATGGGAATGAATAATATACACTAGGAAGTCTCAGAGGCAGAAGAGAGAGAGAGGTGGGCAGAAGGCTTATTTAAAGAAATAAAGCTGAAAAGTTCCCAAATCTTGGGATAGATATAGACTTCCAGATTCTTGAATCTCAAAAGACTCCACCAACTTCACCCTGATGAGTATTACCCCAATACCCATTATAATCAAATTGTCATAAATCAAAAATGAAAAGAGAATTTTTGAAATCAGCAAGAGAGAAGTTACTCATCACATTTAAAGGGGTTGTAGTTTCCCCAGCAGAAATGTTGATCAACTCTGGGGTCCAACCTCACTTGTGAATTGTTCAATTCAGTTATTATATTGCTCAACACAAGAATTTTTGGAGGTCATTTTTATAGTTTCCATATTAGTTGATATTTTGATTTTGTTCATGAATCATTTTCCTGTTTTAATTCGTCTGTTTTTGTGTTCTGATGTAGCATGTTGAACTTCTTTAAGACCAGGAGGCAATGGGATGACCTATCCAAAGTGCTGAAAGAAAAAAACCTGAAAATCAAGAATATTGTATCCAGTAGAGCTGTCTTTCAGAAATAAAGATAATATAAAGATATTCCCAGACCAACCAAAGCTGAGAGAATTCATCAACACTACATCTGCCTTATAAAAGATTCTCAGGGAGTTCTTCAACTTGAATGAAAACACACTAAGTAACAACATGAAAGCATATGAAAGTATAAACCTAACTGGTAAGTTAACATATAGTCAAATTGAGATTATTTCAACTATAACGATGGTGCATAACACTTTTAACTATAGTATTAATGCTAAAAGCAGAAGTATTAAAATAACTATAGCTACAGTAATTTGTTAATGGATACACAATATAGTAATATGTAAAATGTGATATAAATAACAGAAAATGTATCTGAAGGGAGAGATAAAAGTATACAAATTTATATGCGGTTGAAATCAAGTTGTTACTTTAAATCACACCTTTATAGGTATGAAATATTTTATATAAGCCTCGTGGAAACCATAAAGAAAAATTCTCTAGTAGATACACAACAGATAATGAGAAAAAAAATCAAATCATAGAGCTACAAAAAGCCCCAACAAATCACAAAGGAAGACAGCAAGAAAGGAAGAAAAGAACAAAGAGACTACAAAACAATCAGAAAACAATAAAAAAGAATAAAGGGCAAATAGTGGGGCCCACCTGGTGCCTTAGCAGTTAAGTTCCCATGCTTTGCTTCAGTGGCCCAGGGCTTACCAGTTCATAGCCTGGGTGCGGACCTATGCATGGTTTATCAAGCCATGCAGGAGTCCCACGTATAAAATAGAGGAATATGGGCACAGATGTTAGCTCAGGGCCAGTCTTCCTCAAAAAGAAAAAGGAGCAATAGTAAGTCCTAACCTGCCAATAACTACTTTAATGGTAAAGGATTAAATTCTCCAATCAAAGACACAGAATGGCTGAACAAAAAAAACAAACAAGATTCAATAATATGCTACATACAAAAAACTCACTTTAGCTTTAAGGACTTAAGAGTAATAGTGATTAGATTGAAAAATACATAATATGCAAAAGGTAACCAAAAGGGAGCAAGACAGGCTATACTATGTCACACAAAATAATCTTTTTGTCAAAATCTGTTCACAAGAGACAAGGAGCTCACTGTATATTGATAGAGGGGCAACTCATCAGGAGGACATAAAAATTATAAATATATTGCACTCCACATTGGAGCACCTAAATATATAAAGTAAATATTAACAGAAATGAAAGATGATGGAGCATCAATTCTATTTCTTCTCCAGCTCCTATAGACTTTGCTCTCTGCAAAGCATCCATCATCACAAATATGACTTCGGTTCTCTGGGGTCAACAACTTTGGCCATTACCTAGCACCATAGGCAATAAGAAGGTATGTTTGCTTGAATATACACATATTCTCACTAAGCTTTTCTCACTAAGAGTGAACAACAACAATTAAACAGTTTCAAAACAGTCCTCTACGGTAGTAGAAAGTTATATAAGGAAGTAAAATTTAAAAAAAAAAATCCCAACCTTATGTAAGACTACATGTTAAAACATGGAATTTTCTGTGCAGAGGGATGAGAATTTGTTAGGATGAAGAAATTTGCACCATAAAATGAGTTAACTGGTAATAAGTAATGAATTCTAAGTATTCATTGAATTCCAATGAATTCCAAATAAAGTGCCCTGTTTATAGCCCTTTGCAAGAAAACCTAGCACCTATAAGAAGATGGGAGGCATATTATAGGCTCACTTTGAGATGCCAGTCTCCCAAAATACACAAGCAAATCATTTTTTTTGCCTCTACATTGAATGCACAAGTTGTCTGGATACAGTTATATCTCACAGAAATACTAGCAAATGTAATGTTGTTCCCTGTGATATATAATTATCAAAAGCACCATCAGAACTTGTTGGAGCTTCCCTCTGTCATATTCGACGAAATAAAGTTACAGCAGCAGAATGGGGGTTGTGTGCTGGTGGAATGGTAATGAGGAAATTTCTGAAATACTAGGGCAATCAGAGGGGGAAAGAAATCTCCCAATGTTACATGTAAATTTAAAATGCCCCAGGATAACTATCAACTTCTGAAGATAGTAAGAGGTATAAGCACTTCAGTTGAGGTTAATCAACATTTCTGTTACCTACTTAGTTTTCAGAGGTTATAACTTGATATTTTGTATTAAGCTATATCACTCTGGTGTTTATACCCAGGTTTATGGATTTATACATTTAAAAATATCTTTTATTTTATTGTAAGGGTGCTGCTAAAGAAAATTAGCTATAATAAACACTTTTTTGATGTTGGACTCAGTCCTCTTGTTCTTCCCTTGAGAATTTTTTTTAGATTTTACATCAGAGAGGTACTTAGGTAAGCTGCAAACACAAAGACATAAATAGATCTCAAAGACAAAGTCACATTGACCTTATATGGACCTTTCCTTTATGGAGATCCATGTCAGATTGTTTAAACAAGGAGTCAAAGGAAACTTAGCAAAATGATTCTTTTTAGCCTCAAATTACAATTGAAAATCTCATTTGCACCATGAAAAATTAGACAAACAGTCCAGATCATAGCCAAATACTGTAATCCAGACTTTAACCAGCTACAGAATGATGTAATTGGTGTATCTCGATTTAATATTTGTATTTAATAAGATACAATGCAGCTTCCATATATTCAGCCTATTTATAGATAAAAATAATACCCAATAGTTTCATCTAGGAGGGGAAAGTTCATTTTCTTCACATTCCACACAGAAAATATTCAAACGTATAATAGAATCACATAGGACATTTTAACAGGTTTGTTCATCTGATCTTGTATGTATTTACCTACTTTTGTTAATTTGTACATAAGAACACAAATATTATCTTTTTGTACCAACTCCAGTGTGTTAGTTGTTTATTGCTGATTAACAAATTGCCCCCAAACTTAGTGGCTTATAATGATAAAAATGTATGATCTCTCAGTTTTTGTGGATCAGGAATCTGTGCACAGCTTAGCTGGGTGTCTCTAGCCCCAGTTCTCTCATGAGGTTGCAGTTGAGCTGTCAGGCAGGTCTGCGGTCTTATCAAAAGACTAGACAGGGGGAGGTTCCACTTCCAAGCTTGTACACACGGTTGTTAGTCTCAGAAAATCCACTTCTAAGTTCATTTACCTGGACCTCTCCATAGGACTAACTCACAGTATGGTAGCTGGCTGCCCTTAAAGTGAACAAGCCAAGAGAGAGGTAACAAGAGTCAGAGCCTCCAAGATGGAACCTGCAGTCTTTTCTAACTGACTTTCAGAAGTGACATTCCATCACTTCTGCCATATTCTTTTCTTTAGAACTGAGTCACTAAATCTCCCACGTTGAAAGAGAGGGGATTATACAAGGATGTGAATACCAGGAGGCATGAATCAGAGGGGGATTATCTTAGAGGCTCCTACCACACCTATAATCAGTCTATAATGACTTATAGAGAGGAGGTAGATAGCTGTTCTCTTTTATTTCCTGTCTACCTACCATCTATTTAGGAAATGACTTCCTCCTCATTCTCATTCTGTGTGCTTCTGGGGAGCTGATTTCTCCCCCTCCCCCTGGCTCTTGGGATTGACAGCTGTGGTGTCCCTGGCCTGGCCAGTAACAATCAACTTCAACTTTCTGGCCACAGTGAGTGGTTCAGAGGTTGGCCATTCACTGTCCTTTTTCAGGAATTGACATGGTGCTGGGAGAAAAAGGGTCTCCTAAGATCACTGGTGCTTTGGAACACAGAAAACTGGAATTTTCCCCATCTTCAATACCTATAGATAAGCCTCCTTTGCTCCTGTGAAAAAAAACTCTTAGAATGAAACCAACACAGAATAAAAAAGAGCTGAGAGATGGAGAGTGAAAGAACTATATCCAGTTCTCGTGACATCTCTTGCCTCCCCATACCCAGCCATGCCTGCAGTCAGGCTACCTTTTTTTTTACTTAGCTTTGTATTGGGTTTTTGTCAAGAAAAATGGTCCTAACATATCCAGATGTTATGGATGTAGCCCCAAATATTCTAGCTTCCCTTAACAGAACCATCATATCAGTGTCTTTTAGGAAATTATCTAAATATTTGAGTATATTTGCATTTTGCAACCTTATCAACTTAACTCAGAAAACTAAGCTCCATGTGTTTCCTATTGTGTGAACTACTTCCTTGCATTCACTTTAAATTTACTTTTCTCGAGATTCAGTAAATATCTTCTTGTGCCATTTAAGTTCTCTAAGAGCAGGGAGAAATCCCTTCTCAATTATTATTTTCTCCCCAATTTGTAGCACAATATCTGGGCACATAGTGCATCTTCAATAACTGTGTAATGAATCAATGAGTAAATGAAACTTCTAAGTGTAGTTTAGATTAGTTTCCCCTAAGTTCAATACTTTATTTCTGCTCATATAAAGATCCGTTCAATATTTTCTGCCTATTCTCATAGCCTCATAGTAACATCAAGTTATTCTCACATACTTGGACTTTTCATAATCAGAAAAACTTAATGTGCCTTCTTTCCTGCAAATTATTCATAAAAATATTAAACAAGGGTAGTCAAAGGGGAATGCCAGGGTTCACACTTCTTCCTCCAAGAAGTGCTCTTTTATCCTAAATCATTGTTTCTTGTCCCTAAGCAACTTCCCTGTGCATTACACCAGTCTCCATCATACCATGATGACTCAATTTTTAAAATGGTCTTTGTGTGGAATTTTGTGAAAGGCCTTTTGAAAATCTAAGTGGACACCATTCATCAGCTTTTGTCCATATGCCTATATACCTCCTAAAAGAGCTTTAATAGATTGATAAGACACGATTTCCTCTTATGGAAACCATACATTCTCCTCCAGCTCTTTCCTTGCCTCCCCCAGCCCTACTGGCATACAATTGTTTTTCTGGGGAGAAGAGCTCAGCTCTTCTCTGTTGATCTTTTTTTTATTAGGTTTTTAATGATTGTCAGGTATCGTAGAATAATGCAGGGTAAAGATTGCCAAAATCAAACTATCCTAAAGAGATTAATAACTGTGGTTATGTTAGCTTGCTGAGGTCAGAAACATGGAAATATAAACTCAAGTACACTAAATATGGGCAGATAAAAGAAAGTAAGGTTAGAAATATAGGAAGTTGGTATTTGCCAAACAAAGGTTAGGAATTTCTTAGGTCCTTTAGTAATTTGACAGTTTTACCAATTTCTCTTTTCTTTAGATTCTCCTTTCTTTTGATTTCCTCAACATCATGCTCTCATCACACTTTGGGCAATGTTCCTTCTCAGAGTCTTCCTCTGGTTGAACTTTTGGCCTCTTTAATTGATTGTTTTCCAGGTCCTATCCTTGGCTTTATTTCTCTCTCCCTCTATATGTTCTCCATTGTCAATTTCATATACTCCTATGGATTTAGGTAGTCTTTATTCTATAGACTAATAGAATAAAAATGTAAATTTTGGGTGTATATTTGGTCTCTGAGCTTCAGATAAGTCTGTTCAACTGCCTGGGGACATTTCTATGTTGATATCCCATAGACATTTTAATCATGTGTCCAAACTCAAATGCATCATCTCTATATAATTTAAGGCCTTTTTCATTACATGCAACAAAAATCATATTTCATGGAATCTAAGGAGAAGCTAAACAGGACAGAGGTACAACTAGGGTCATAAACAACCATACAAGGACCTGGAAAACTCAGTTATTTCTTCCTCCCAATTATATGTCTACTTTCCTCTGTATGTCTGTTTCTTTTCTCCCCTTGTTGTAGACTAACTTCTTCTTCCTCTCAGTCTACCTGGTGGGAAACAATGAGGGTTTCTATTTCCTGCTTCAGTGACACAGAGCGAGACTGGCTGAATTCTCTCTCGGGTCTAAATTCAAAATCCCAAGGAAGAAAGTCATTGGCCCAGCCATGGTCAAGGTGTCCTCCTTTATATCAATAAACTTTGGCCTCAGGTACAGGGTTACAATGTATGCAACTTGAAGATGCCCCATAGTTCACTGATCCTCTGTTCATTTTGCTTTTTTCTCTGTATGTTTCATTTTGGACAGTTTCTATTGCTACGTGTTCAACTTTATGATTCTTTTCTTCTGTTGTATCTAATCTGCTGTTAATCACATCCGGTATATTTTTCACTCTAACAGATATTGTATTTTTCATGTCTAAAATTTTGGTTTGTTTTTTTAATATCTTCCATTTCTCTACTTAACATGCCCAATCTTTCCTTTAGATTCTTAAACATAGGAATATAGTTATAATAACTGGTTTAATGTCTTTGCCTTCTAATTCTTTGTCTAATTTAATGTTGGTGTCATTTCTAGGTATGTTTCCATTGACTGATTTTTCTCCTTTTTATCCATTGTGTTTTCCTGCTTGTTTGCACACCTGGTCATTTTACACTGGATGCCACACATCCAGTGCCACACATTTGAATTTTATCTTCTTAGGTGCTGGATATTTTTCCATTCCTATAAATATTTTCATGAGCTTTATTCTGGGAAGCAGTTAAAAAACTCAGAAACAGTTTGATCTTTTTGAAACTTCTTCTAAGCTTTGTTATCCAGGATGAGAGTGGCCTTTATTCTAGAGCTAATTTTGCCACACTGCTGAAGCAATGTTCTTTTAAATGCTCTATCTGATGCCCTGTGAATTTCAAGGATTTGCATTAAAGGACTACTCCTTCTGCTCATATGCAACAGTTCTTGAGCCTTGAGTAGTTTTCTCACACTCAGGTGCTGATCAGTACTCCCCTGAAGACTCTGGAGCCCTCTACAGGCCTCTGGAGCTCTCTCCCTGTGCAGCACTCCCCTTCCTGCTTCACTGCCTGAGAACTCAAGGAAGCCATGGGCTCCCCAGACACTCAGCCTCTACATGGGTTCCCACTGTCTAAGTGGCACTCTGGAAACTCTCTCCAAGCAGTAAGCTAGGATAATCACAGGGCTCACCTCATTGATTTCCCCTCTCTCTGGGATCACTGTTCTTGCTTCATGGTGTGCAGCATCTGAAAACAATTTTTTTTCTATATTTTGTCTTTTTTTAAAGTTGTTTCAGAAAAGAGGGTAAATCCAGTCCATGTCACTCCATCTCGGCTAGAAGTGGAAGTCCAATTCAATCTTTTGGATCCAATTGCAGTTTTTTAAAACTCTGGGCTCTTGCATGTCTCTGTGCTTTTACATGAGTTTGAAATGTCCTTCCCTCCGACTGTGTCTGTCTGATAAGACTTGGTTCCAGCATTATCTCCACCCAAACCTTCCCAGCATCCCCATGCCCACACTAGCATCCCTCCTCTGTGCTGCAAGGCATCATACACACACCATACATGTTGGCTCAGCTCATTGAACTCTAAGCCCTCCATGCACAGATCATAGCTTATTCACCTTTCTGTCTTCAAACTTAGCACAGCTGAAACATAGCAGGTACTCAATGTATGCTTGGAGAGATGAATTGAATATTGCATATAATTACACTGAAACAGAGAACAATCTTCACTATTTCACAGTATTTTATAAGCTGTTAACCTGCAAAAATTGGCTGTAATTTAAACATTTCTATATCCTGAAGTTCTGATATTGCATTTCTTTGAATCAAGTGTGTCATTAGCAAAATTCTCAGCAATTAGATGAGGTGATTCTCAACAAAAGTAGTTTAGTTAGAAGTGTATCTGTTTGTAACCTTCCTTTGAGGAGGGTGGCAGATTGTTTGGCTCATGTCTGTACATTTGGTTTGGTTGCTTATGTTGAGCATGAAATCTTTTCAGTGTGTCATAGATTTTGAAAATGGGCTTGTGTATTTACAGCTCATGCTTAGCAGAATGTAACTGTAAAGTGCCAAGCAAACAACCTCATCATTTGTTCCTCATATAGTGACATCCTTTCTTGACTCAAAACAAGGTCACACTGCAATCTCCAGCAGTGCATTACATCCTGTGTAAGTTCAATAGTCTGCTCAGTGGAAATAGTGCTACACTTTGACAGTAGATTTGTCAAGAGTTAGATCTCTGAGATTCCATCCCGGGTCCTTCATGGGATACACATTCTCTTATGCTAAAACGTACCCCTGTCTCCTCTCCAGACCTCTAGAACACTTTGTATAGTTTGAGCTTCAACCTACTTGAGGACTCACTGCATTCTTTTTTGACCTAAATAACTTTCTTTATAAAAAGCTGACATAAATAGGATATGTTACCTGGAAAAGAAACAAAATATGTGGATGAGCAGATCAATAATAAAAATCACCTAAAATCTATCAGTGAGAGTATGAGCACTTGATATTTTGTAAATTGTAATCTGCTTTTTCTCCCTCATATTTTTCCAAGTTAACATCTTTTCTAAATCCCCAAGGTAATAAAATTTAAAATAGAATCTTTTACAAACTTTACTTTTTATGTTCTCTCTCTCGCTTTCTTTTGAGTATCTTCATTTTAATAAAAAACTCTTGAAGGCATAATGCCTACCCGAAGGAATTGCTCTCAAGTGCTGGAATTTCAGGCATAATGGGGATAAATATTTTGAGTGTTTTTGAGTTGTTATACTCATTTCATTCATGCATAAGTTTAACTCTGCTATATTATGCATAACAATAACAGTGTCACTAAATAGGAAGAGTAGGACTAGAAGAGGCAATTTTTAAATTCAAAATGTAATGTTTTTATGTCCTAAGACACAGCTAACTTTCAGTAAGAGCAATGATATCTGTGAAACTTTACTCCCTAAAGGAAAGGAGAAAAGAAAAATGAGTGGTTTGACATCATCATTTTCCAACAAGCTACTCAAGCCAGTGATGACCAGTTTCCCTGATATCATTTAATTTATTTCATTTCATTTCATTTTATATTTGTATCTTGAGTTGAGACAGTCAACAGCCAATTTCCTTTCCTATGTTTTGGGAAAACATCATACCATGAAATAGTCTAATGTAGGCTGATAAAAAAAATTAATGTTTAGGTCTCTTTGGGAAGATATACTAAGATTCATGATGGCACAAATGATGTCTACGTCTAGTGTCTAACTTGGCACCTGGCAAAGAATAGCTGCTAAGCGCAAATTTATAGAATCTTATCAAGTGACGATATGTTTGGAAGTGATCAATTATAACTGAATGATAAAGAATATTTGCATTTAAAAACAAAGTATCATCTAAAAGTTAATTTCTTTTTGTATCCTTATGTTTTAGAATGACATTGATATACATACTTATTACACACATATACAGACACATCAGGGTTTCTCAACATTGATTGTATTAACATTCTTTGTTGAGCAGGACTGTCCTGTGCACTGTGCACTGTAGGATGTTTAGCAGCATCTCTGGCCTCAACCCACTAAATGCTGGTATCCTCACTCTCCTTCAAGCTGTGACAATCAAAACTGTCTCCAGACATTGCCTATTATCCCCTGCATGGGGGGACTGCCCCCAGTTGAGAACAGCTCACACACACACCAAGTTAGTGCTTTTTAGAAACAATTACAGGGACGTAAAAAAGACAGGTCATTCAAATGATAAATTACTAGTAACACACCAATTTAAAGGAGAAATTAATTTAAGAAGTAGGGATAGACAGAAAATATAATAATTGAGGAAGTCAATCTCTCTAAGTCTTGGTTTCCTCATATATAAAATATAGATAGTAATATTAATCCTGCTAATACAACAAGCTTGTTTTGTAAATCAAAGTAGATGTATAAAAATACTTTGCAAATTTTCTATGTAATGAAGTATATATCATTTATAGGCCTTGACCATCTATTCCATGGCTGACAAAAATATAAGGTCAACATTTCAAAGTTCAATGGCTTCTGAGTATTGAGCTGTCCCTCCATGTTAACCAAATAAAAATTTGCTGTTGATAAGATTTCAGTTGGATATTCTTGTCCTGAATGACATCCTAATGGTACAGTGCACTCCTGAGTATTAATTGTCAAAATCATATAGGTTCTAATTATGGGAGGGAAATTCAAATCTTAATTTCATTATAGTGAAACTTCAAATCCTTACTTATTTGTAGGTCAGGGCCATATGTGGGAAATATGGATTATATCTGACTTTGAGCCTCCTAGAAACGCTGCCTAAGCATCAAGATTTGAGTTACCAAGATGAAATAAAGTAAGTTGATTTTTTATTCACATAGTCCCCAATTGGGATGCTAAACACAGAGATCTGTCTTTAGACTAAGTTTTATATGTAAAACGATCATTTTCATCATTTAAAGACAGAGTTAAGGAATGTTTGCTTATATTAAGACCAAAGGGTCTCCTTGGCCATAGGAAAACAAAAGCAGTAAACTTTCACTTCCAGCCATTATAGACTATCAATAACCCGATTTACCATTCCACCAGGACAAAAATACGTGAAGCAATGATTTTCAGACTTTGGATATCAGGCTGCACAGAATAGTGGTTCTTGAGAGAAGGAAAATATGTGAGATAAGCTCAGGTTACTAAAAAAGAAGGGGAAATCCAAACTGAGCCAGCATTCTACTTGAGCTAAAGAGATAGAGTTTGGAGTTCAGGAAGGCCAAAGGAGCTAGAATGCACAGTACAGAGTAGCAGAGAGGAGAGATTCCCAAAGAGTTCTTTCTGGAGATTTACAGTAGCTGCCCTCAGGTCTTCATGTGAGTATTGGCTAATGTATGCATTTGAGGAAAGTACTCAAGTTCAGAGAAAGAAATACCAAAAGAAAGGTGGAAAAATTCTTTCATCTCAAACAGGGTTGGGAATAGTTCATCTTTCCACCAATCAGAAAGGAACAGCTGTGGCAATGAGTAGAGTCCTCAGAAGGGTATTGTGTTGTAGTGGGGCCAAATTACCCTAGACAAATTAGACAAATCTTAAAAGCCCTAATAAAGCTTAAAAGTGATCAAACTGTTTCCAAGTTACTTAACTATATCCAAAAACAAAGCCCCCAAATTTCTAAAGGAATAAAAAAATCTCAACAATCAAAAATGTAAAATTCACAATTTCTGGAATTCATACAAAAATTACCAGGCATGAAAAGAAGCAGGAAAAAATATAATCTATTATTAGGAGAAAAGCAAATCAATAGAAGGAGATTCATAAACAACACAGATGATAGAAGTAGGAGATAAGGACATTAAAAGAGAACTTATAAATCACTTCACGTGTTCAAGATGGTATAGGAAGTCATGAAAATAATGAGAGATATAGAAGACATAAAAAATGATGCAGATAGGGGCCAGCCCCATGGCTGAGTGGTTAGGTTTGCGTGCTCCACTGCGGCAGCCCAGTGTTTTGTTGGTTCGAATCCTGGGCGCGGACATGGCACCACTCATCAAGCCATGCTGAGGCGGCATCCCACATGCCACAGCTAGAAGGACCCACAACGAAGAATATACAACTATGTACCAGGGGGCTTTGGGGAGAGAAAGGAAAAATAAAAAAATCTTTAAAAAAAAGATGCAGATAAAATTTCTAGAAATGAAAAATGCACTATCTTCCCCCAAAACCAATAACACCTGTCTAATAATGAGGAAAAGTTTAAACAAATCACAATAGACAGATGTTCTACAAAATATTTGATCAGTACTGCTCAAAATTGTGAAGAGTGTTAAAAATAAGGAAATTCTGAGAAGCAGCCAAGAAGAACCTAAGGAGATACAGACTAAGTGTAATGTGGTAGCCTGGATGGAAGCTGGAACAAAAATGGATGTTAGGTAAAAGCTAAAGATATTGGAATAAGGATATTGGACTTTAGTTAATAATAATGTATCACGTTGGCTCATTACTTGTACTAAAGGTACCATACTAATGTAAGATGCTGATAAAGGGGGAAATTGGGTGTGGGGTATATGAGAATTCTCCATACTAATTTTAAAATTTTCTGTAGATCTAAAACTATTCTAAAATTAAAGTTGACAAATAAAAATGGCAAGCAATAGGATATATTGGAGTGTATGAGGAAGCCATTTGGTGTAAACCTAATTCGGCCTGACTTTTGTTTTGCCAAAAGGGCCTAACTCTGGCTATTGAGCACGCATTGCATATCTGCTTAGACATTTCCTATGGCCAGAACAAAGGCCCTTGAGATAAAGGTGCAACTTCCCCCTACATTAGCATCTTTCCTTAGGCTAGGAACTGATTGCTGCACTCACCTTTGACCACCCAGCTCACCTGTGACCACTCAGCTGGAGACAACAGACTGCCACCCTGCTGTGTTCACTGAGACAGAAGACCCACCTGCTGTTTCCATCAATCGCTGTGCCGACAGAGCAGTCTCGCGACTGTTGTAAAAGGGACATTTCAATCCTATGTGAAACATCCTCTCTGGGGGTATATAACCACTCTGTGCACCCTACTTCTTTGGTGCCCTTTCTTCCTTCGGGCAGAAAGGCCCCGGGTTATAATCCTCAGATTTAAGCTCAGAATAAACTCACACAAATTTTCATTTATAGATTGGTTATGGATTATTTTCGTCCACAAAGTTTATTTAAAAAAATAAAATGTCTAAAAGAAAAATACCCTTGATGAGAGTAACAGCCTATTAGACATTTCAGAATGAAGAATAATTGAGCTAGAAGACAGAAATAAACACTACCAAAAATAAAATTCAGGGCAAAAAAATGAACAGAGCATCACATTTGCCTTGTGACAACATCAGCAGCCTAATGCATGGGAAATTGGAGTCTTAGAAGGGGAAGAGAGAAAAAAGGGGAAAGAAAAGAATAGTTAAAAAATAATGGCTGCATTTTTTCCAAATTTAGAGAAAACTATAAAGACATGGACCCAAGAAGCTTAATGAACTTCAAGCATAGGAAATTTGAGGAGGCCCAGGAGCCCCTGCCACCCCCACCCCCACCCCTCCCCCCGGGGGGGGGGGGGGGCAGGTAGCATCCGGGGTCTCGAGGCCGCACGCCGGGACTGACGCGACCCTGGAAGAGGTGGCGTGGAGGGCCGCGGGCGGGAGCGCGTCTAGACCGCCGCCTTGCTGTGGATGGCGAGTGGCTGCCCTGGGCTGCGGGCCGTTAGCGTTCGGGCGGCCGCTGCTTCCTGCGGGTCGCAGGCCCCCGAGGGGGCACTGCTGTCACCCGGGGTGGGAGGATGGCGAGCGCGGGTTGTCCCCAGGGCGCGACAGGCTTCGGTCAGGAGCCCCGGCCGGAGCGAGGGGCATGAAGACAGAGCCCAAGCGCAAACGGCTCCGGCTGCGTCCCCGGCCCCGCCGTCGCTCGCGGGGTCAGGGTTGCCCGGGTCCCGAGTGTCCTCTCCGGGGGAGGCGGAGGCCCACTCGGACCGCCGGAGCGGGTGGGCCGTGAGATGAGGCGCGTGAGCGCAGCCGCGCCGTCCCCTCCCTGCGTCCCTCAGGGCGCGGTGGGCCCCGCCCGGGCCGACTGTCCGCGCTCCCGGCTGCGGCCTCCCTCGGGCCCACCCCTCCCGCCCTCGCGCCAGCCCTGCTGATGAGCGGCCGCTTGATCGCTCCCGGGCTGCTCTTCCCGGGGCGCGGTCTGTGTCACCGAGGGTCTCGCTGGGAGGAAGCCTTGCGTGCCGGCTCAGTCAGACCAGGGGTACCCTCCCTGTGTCTACACCACAGGCGGCAGCCCGGCGCCCGGGGCGGGGGGCGGGGGGAGGACAGGAGCTTCGTGCGCTGTTTATTCCACAGCGAGAAACAGATATTAGCTCAGGGCCAATCATTAAGTAAATAAATGAGCAACAACAGAAAAACCAGAAAGGAGGACCCCACCCAGCATCAGAGAGGAGAAGGTGAAAGATGAGTGAAGCTCTTCCTCAAGCTCCACGTGCCCAGGTGCATACCATGTGTTCAGTTGTGCCTTGAGGCATCTCAGGAATGTCAGGCTGCACTGGAGTGGCAGAGGTCCCCTTTCCTTTGTTTCCTGAGGAAGAAAGACAAAATGGAAGGGCTAAGTTTGGTCTCTTCATTGTAACACTTACACCCAGGCAAATAAAATGTTGAGGCCCTTCTATGTGGTTGGCACTGTGTTAGACGATGGGGATATGGAGGTAGATCAGAAAGATCTCTTGGCCCATTTTAAGAAGAGGGTAACTTCCATGCCATGGTCCTCTCACATTGCCTTGATTCGGCAGGAAGTAGCCAGATTGAACGCAATGGCCCTATTCCCTACACCAGCATATGATTATGCTGGGCGTATAACTGATGGGGGCAATTGATAGCAGCTCAAAACAAGGTTGACATAAGGGAAGCCATGTTGTAGAAAAGAAACCAGATTATAACTTTAAATGAGGTCTGACTAACTAGCCCAGACCTGTTCTGTAGATTTTGTGGCCCCTCCCAGCTGTTTTAACGTGATAACTTTGTTCTTTTGAGTTCCTTAGGAATGCCATGACCCCCAGGCAGAGAGATTATGCTGATAGCCATCCTCAATGACAACTGAAAGGACAGGGTATAGGGCAGTTGCTCCATTCTCTGATGCATTTCCAGTAAAACAAAGGACTATCAAGATCTGGGACCAGATGCCAGCCCCACCCAGGGACCAGCCACCTCCCCAACCTGGAGACTGGCCATGTATACATAACTGGCCTGCAGTCTTTGTTCTGGAAGATGGTTCTTTCAGACATGAGTCAGCCATCTTCCCTCTTGCTAGCAAGCTGCAACAAAGTCCTTTCTCTCCTGTGACAAAAATGGCAAGCAATATGATATATTGGAGTATATGAGGAAGCCATTTTGTGTAAACATAGAACTGAAAGAAGAAATAGACAAATTCACAATTATAGTTGGAGAATTCCACACCCTTCCGTCAGTAATTGATAGAACAAGTAGACAGAAAATCAGTAAGAATATGGAAGAATTGGTGTATATTATCAGCTAATGATGTAAGTGGCAATTATAGAACATTCCGCATGACAGCAGAATACAAATTCAAGTGTACATGAAATATTTAAAAGATGAGCTATATTCTGAGCCGTAAAACAAGTCTCGCATATCATATAAAATCTGTTCTCTGGTGACAACAGAATTAAATTAGAAATCAAAAAACAAAAAAAATCCTGAAAAATCTCCAAACATTATAAACTAAATAGTACATTTCTAAATAACTTATGGTCAGAGAAGAAATCACATGGAAATTAGAAAATATTTTGAACGTAATTAAAATGAAAACACAACATACAAATAATCCTTCAGTTTTCTCTTTTTCTCACATTTCATATCCAGTCCATCAGTAATCCCTCAGTAAATCAACCCTATTTTCAGAATATGTCCAGAATCCAGTCACTTCTCACCATCTCTATTGTTACTTAACTACACCCCGTCCAAGCTGTCATTATCCTTCTCCCGGATTATTATAGCAGCCACATAGCTGAACTCTGATTCTCCCTTGTCCGTAGTTTGTCTTCAATACAGCAGCTATAGTGATCTAGGAAAACCTAAAAGAGGTCACATTGATGCAGGCTTGGTGAGCTGAGGAGTCAAAAGAAAGATTTCTTGAACTCTCAAGGTCTGGGAGTAGTGCTCTTTTATTCAGAGAATAGCATAGGGACAGGACCCATGAGCAGCAAAAGCAGAAAGCGTGGGGACGGGACCCATGGGCAGTGAAGACCTGCAATATGTTGAGGGTAGGGCTAAATTTATAAGACTCTCAAGGGATAAATTCTTCTGCTGGCTTCAGTAATGGACCACAGCCACTTGCTTTGGAAGGAGCATGGAGCTTAAAAGGGGCAAAATCTCTGTTCAGCGTTTGATAGAGGAGTTCTTTGTATTGAGCAATACTCTTTCCTTCCACATGGCCCCATGTGCATGTAGGGCCAAGAAAGCATATTTTGAGTCAGTGTAAATATTAATAACCATATCCTTTGCCAGTTGAAATGCTTGAATAAGAGCAATGAGTTCAGACTTTTGGGCGGATGTATTGGCTGGAAGGGCTTGTGCCTCAATGGCATGCAAGGTGTTTACTATAGCATTGCCTGCCTGTTGTATCCCCTGTTCTATGAAGCTACTGCCATCTATAAACTGGGTATCATCCGCATTACCTATAGGGGAATCCAGTAGGTCAGGCCTGCTAGAGTACGCTTGTTCTGTGATTTCAAATCATGTAGGCTCCAAATCCTGGACTGTGTAGTTAGGACCAGGCATAAGGTCTGCTGGATTAATCGTTTGACAAACCTTAAGGATAACCTCCAGGATGTCTAAGAGGATGGCCTGATATTTAGTTAAACATCCTCCAGTCACCCATTGATGTCCCTTAGTTTGTAACATGGCTTATACCTGATGGGGAGTCATGACTGTTAGAGGTTGTCCCATAGTTAATTTAGAGACCTCCTCAACTAACGGAGCTGTAGCTGCTACAGCCCTTAAGCAGGCTGGCCATCTCAAAGCCACTGAGTCTAGAGTTCTTGAGAAATACCCAACAATTTGTGTTTCTGGGTCTAGTCTTTGAGTGAGGGTACCGAGGGCTTGGCCCTGCTTTTCAGCAACATAAATAGTAAAATGCTTGTTGACATTAGGCAGAGCCAGGGCTGGGGCAGAAGACAATTGCTGTTGAATAGACCAAAAGACCTTTCCCACTTTTGTGTCCATTCCAGAGGTTCTGTATCAGATCCTCTAATTGCTTTGCTATTACGCCAAACTGAGGAAGCCATAAATGACAGATTTCTGCCATACCCAGGATAGTGTGAAGTTGTTTTTTTTTGTCTTTGGTGGTCCAAGTTTAGGGATACTCTTTTTCCTATTTATAGAAAGTGCCCCACACCCTGGGGTTAAAACATAGCCCAAATAGGACACCTGCTGTTGTGAAATTTGTGCCTTTTGTGGGGATGATGCGGGGTCGGTGAGCCGAGGAGTCGAAAGAAAGATTTCTTAGACTCTTAAGATCTGGCAGTAGTGCTCTTTTATTTAGAGAGTAGAATAGCATGGGGACAGGACCCATGGGCAGTCAGAGTTTCTGCTGCCCCAAGTTGAGGGTTTAAGGCATAGGTATGTGAGTTATCTCTTTACAAGACAAAGAATATGTAAAAAAGTTAAAGGGGTATCAGTGCCCGTAGGGTCCGGCCATTTGGCGGTCCCACAACTTTTAGATAAGAATCAAACCGGAGTGAGTAAATGGCAGAAGTCACAGCTTGAATTTTATCCTCAGCTAAAGACAAAGGAGGATTTGTGGGGGGGGGGGCGGTCAGTTACATGAGGTTGCCAGACAGCAACCAACTTAAGTTCTTGCCTCTGGCATTGATTAAGAGCTTCTAGAGATAAGACCATCCCCCTTCTTCCTGGCACAGAGAGGGAGGCATCTTCACAGATAGAGGTTTCCCTTAGAAATGTAAATGTTTCCCAACAAAGGGGCAAACAAATTCCACTCCTTGGAGCCTGAATCTCATCTGTAGTTTTAAAACTAACCAGCCTAAAAATCCTCATCATAAACCCCCCCGAACCCATTTGGCCCCGAAATCTTTTGGGGATATGGACAATGGTCAGTCTTCTGTAACTACTTCTGGCTGTACAAGGTCGTAGAGCTGTCCCTAAATGGGGCTATGGGTACAGGTAGGAGGCTCAGCAGACCGGAAGGCTGCGCCCGTGGCGTCCAAGGCTGACAAGGTGTACAGATCCTCTGGCGATGAGAGAATCATTTGATGAGGTGGTCCAGGAGGTGAAACTTTGTTGACATGTGGAAGACAAACAATGAAATAGACAACAAATTATAATAAGAAATATAAGTAAGATGATTAACCCAATGAATAAGGTTTTGATAGTAGTCCAGAAACCTGGACCTGACCAAGAGTTCAACCAATCATTTAGAGATAGGGTAGCGTCAGACATGGACTTAATTTGGTGGCTCATATCACACAGGAAGCCAGAGATATTTTGATAGTAGTCAGGAATATAAACACAACATTCAGTTTTTATAATGGCATGAGTGCCCTCCTGTGCTGCTGTCAAGACATCCAGTGCCATTCGGTTTTGGAAGACTGCCTTATGCATTTGGGACACTTCTAAATCAAGCAGCGAAAGGCTGTGTTGCGTATCATTTAATTCTTTCATAGTAAATTTGTTTAGAGCTTCCATGTGGCAGATGACACTTTTGATTCCTAATTGGGGAAGGAAAATTGAGGCAACGTGGTCATACCAGTGGAAGACAGAGCAGGTCCAGCGCTGTTGCAGGTTGGGTAAATTAGCAGGAGGAGATATAGTAAATGCAGTTCTACCTTGCATCCAGACGAAGCATAGGGTGCATTGTCCAATCCATCCAGGTGGCAGCCAAGGCCATAAGTTGGAACCACATAACCAGTGAGTGCCATTAGGGGCTAACCAATGTACGCTGGGCCGTCTATCCCAGTCAGTCTCAAACCAACCGGTATTCCTTAAGGCTATGATATGAGAACACATATAACGGGGAATTTTTCCCATAGGTCGGGTGCTATTAGACCATGTATCATGGGTGTGATTGGTTTGTTCCCAACATAGAGTGGCCTTTTGACTGAGTTGACCACTACTAGGAGTGAGCCAAATATATTCGTCCCAAATTTGATATAGTCCATCCTGTGTGTATCGATAAGTTGGGGACTTTACCTTTGGAACTTGTTGTTTATGATCCACCTGTGACAAGGCAAATCTAGTTAGTACTTGGGCAGCAGTATTGAAGGAAAAGGTTTGATTGTGGCCAGGGAACTCCCAGGTATCAGAGACAGATGGCCACAAGGAGACATTATGATTAGTAATAGATGAATCTTGTAGAGGAGAAGAGCTAGAATCTAATATCCAAAAATGTGTACTATAGTTTCTACTGAAACATAATTTTTTCTCTCTAAAATCACCCTAATTTTTACAAAAGATAGCCAAATTAAGATTAACTGGTTTGCAAATAAAGTGTAGTTTCAATACAACTTGGTCCAATTATTTACATAAGTGCAGGAAGAATAGTAACTGATCATACAGGCTCTTTTAAATCTGCTTTGCTGGAATTTTTTATGAGGAATCTCAGATTGAACTGTGAAGGCCTCTCGAGGCCAGAAAAGCCAAGCCAAGGACATGCTGTCAGATTTTGCCTGCAGTACCTACAGATTTGGGTGGATTTCTCTTTTCTTGAGGTCCCCCAAAATATTCTGAGGTTCCTTGCACCTGCCGGATAAGCAAGCTGCCTTACTTACCCAGTAAGATTGCCAGAATCTCTGTAAACAAGGTACCAGGCCCATATTTCCAAGTGGCTTTATTTCCAGAAAGTCAACCCTCTTCCTCAAAGGCAGTATTGTCATATCTGGGTGAGCACAGCAATAAGTTTCTAGCCTAAGGAAAGATGCTTAATCCTTAAGGAGACGCCAACGTTGGGAGGGGGAGGGAAGTTGCACCTTTATCTCAAGGGCCTTTTGCTCTTGCCATAGGGAATCTCTAAAGCAGATATACAATGCATGCTCAATGGCCTCGGTCAGGCCCTTTTGGAAAGACAAGGTCAGGCCGAATTAGGTTTACACAAAATGGCTTCCTCATATATTCCAATATATCCTATTACTTGCCATTTTTAGTTGTCACAAGTACAGAGTAAGTGGCTCCCATATCAATAAGAAAATTTTCTTTCCCAGCACTTATCACTATTTATAATTATGTGTTTGTGTGATTAGTTTAACATTTAGATAGTGACCCGCATGCTGGCAAGGGACATGACTGATTTCCTCACATTATATTCCCAGCATCTTGTGATCCAGTACTCAGCACATGGTAGGTACACAGCAAATATGTGATGAACTCATTTATTCATTCATCAAACATATTGAGTGCCTACCAATCACTAGTCTAGTCACTGGGGATATAGATATGAATAGAACAAAGCCCCTTCCCTCATGAAGCTTGTATTCCAATTGGGAAGAGAAACAATAAATAAGCTAGAATAAGTAACACATCATGTTATAATAAGAAAAACAAAGAAGCATAAAGGTTATGGGGAACATCAATTGATAAATAAATGGTGTTAGGAAGTTGAGCCTAGCCAACAGATTTCCACTAGACCAGCTTTGGGCATGTGATGTCCTTTCTCTAAAACCTTGGGGGTGGTTGGGTGAGGCAGAGAGAGGTAGTTAAGCAGCAAAAGCAGAAAAGTGGGCTGAGTCAAGTGGAAAATCAGTAAGGTAATCGGGAGTCCCCAAAGGCACTGATATAAAGGGAGAAAATGCAAGTGTGAAAGCTCACGTTGGACCTGGTACATGATGTACTTGATTAAAAGAAGTTGGGGTCCAGAACCACAATTCCAGTAATCAGAGATATGAGAATTGGACTGACTGGGGAGCAAAGGAGGTTAGGCCACTTATAATTCTATCAATATTCTCAATTCCCCATGCCTTATGTGCACGTCAGAGAAGCACATTGATTTCTTTATTTAACTCCCTTTGGCCTTTGAATATTCAAAGACATCAAAACCATGAGAACCAATGAAGAACTGCATTTATAAGTGTTAAACCTGTTTCCTCTTTAAACAGTCATTGGCTAAAATTTCTTCTGTTAAATTAAATCCATTCCATTAATGGCTTTATATGCAAAACTGTACCCTTAAGAGATTAAAGATGCAATTTAGACACACATTTTAGGAGCTGAATGCACGAATCATTATTTTAGTACATATTGTCCATTAATCTACTGTTCACTTGGGAACCCATTTGGAATTTGGCTGCTTGCTAATTAGCAGGATTCTGGTGCTGGGCTGCCTCCTGATTAAATGTCCTTTAGAACCAGTAAAACATCAGGGGGGGATTATGGTGATGTGGGGTTAGCCCCATCGAACCAAATAAAATGAGTGTTCCCTTCTTAAACTGTCACATTGCAAGAGCTGACGAGAGAAGCAATTTCTTGATTGCTGTTGCAAAGTTGGGGGGGGGGGGTTGTGTTTTTTTAGCAGTGAGGGTTTTTTTTGCCATTTGCCTACAAATTAACAGAGACATTAGTGAATGACTGCCAGGGTAAGACGATTTTGACAAAGACTTGATTATGGTTTCAAATCTCTACCCTGAATCACTCTTATGTAAAATGAGTTCAGGTGTGTTGGATGGAAATTATTACCCTGTTCTTTTCCAGGAACAAGTAATTCAGAATTAGCATTTAATGTTTCTGTGTGACTTTGCAATAAGTAGTAATTAAGGAGGGCAGAGAGAGAACAGGAGGCACACTAATACTCTAAAATTGTATTGGCAAAATTAAATGCTTCACACTCAGTTTAAAACAGGCACAGCAGCCGAGTTGTGCTGGGGGAGGGGTAAATAATGGGGCTGCTGGGAGCCTACCTGGACAGAGTGGAGCAGTTGACACAGCTGCAAGTGGGACTTCTCAGACAGATCTGGCGCAGTACTGAGTGCAATTAGGTTGGAAAGGACTTGTCTGATAATCCCAGGAACAACCAGAGGATTTTAGGAGATAAAGGAAACATGAAGTGTCTCATTCAGTGGTTACTTATCAATGGGAATAGGAAAATTGTTAGGCAGTGACCTATTAGAGACATGGTGTGGATCTGCCCATTGCTTAGGTCTTGGAAACCAGGCCTGGTTTTTAAGATTTCATTAATTCCAATCTTCTCCTCCAGAAGCCCATAATTCATATGGGGTGAGAATAATAATAATATTGTTAATAAAGTTATTTTTATTATTAATATCTGACAATTATATAGTACTTACTATATTCCAGGAAATCTTCTAAGTGCTTTATAAATATTAACTCTTTTAATCCTTACAAGTGCCCCATGATGTAGGCATTATTATTTCTTTCAAATGAGGAAACCGAGGCACCAGAGAGAGGCTAAAACCAATACGTAACTGATAAATGAATTCATCAATAAGGATAAGTCAAACGCAGACTTTCTGGCTTCGGGGATACACTGTCTCAGTGCTCCTGCAAGGCCTGTGAAACTCAGAAGCTTGTACGATGGTGGTGAGGCACAGGGGCTTTAGGCAAACTGCTGAGTTCCGTGGCTGGCTCCGCCCTTGGCTTGGTACTGAAAACAGTCCCGGATTTGAGAAGCTCAGTATCTACTGCCCTCTCCTCTAGGACCCAGTAGAGGTGTGGGATACAGATGCAAATATGGGGAGGCTTTTAAGTTCTAGGGGCAGGTTGTATCCAAAGGAGCTCAGGGCCTGCAGGTAACTTCTCCTTGCCAGTTTAGCACCTCCCCTACCCCTGCAGCCCCCGTCCATGCAGACAGGCAGCATGAGCCTGGAATCACACAGACCTCGATGGAAATCCTGGCTCTGAAATGCACTGGCTTTGGGAACTCGGACAAGTAACTAATTTCTCTTAACCTTAATTTTCCATCTGTGTAATGGAAAAAGAATCCTTTTGTCTGGATTTGAGAGTTTATTGCCTATGTGTCAAGGAAGGGCTGTAGTTCTCACAGTTCCCTGGAAGGGGAGAAGAAACAACTTAGACTTCATGATCAAGAAGCTAAAATCAGAGGAAGACGGTGCAGTTGAATGAGCATCCCAGCAGCTGAGTTAAACGGTAACCAAGATGACTGCCTGACTCAGGGGCATGAGGCTTTAAAGCACACACACCTCACGTGTCCCAGGCACAGACTAGACGTTCTACGTGGCTCATCCCATTTCATGCTCCCATTAGCTCCAGGAGTTGTGTTGTTCTATACCCACTTCACAGGTGAATAAACTGAGGTTCAGAGACCTTAAGTAAATTGTCCCAAAAGTTGGGCTTCTTTGAATCCTTGTTACTGTTATGGGCTTAATTATATGCTCCCAAAACTCACATGTTGAAGCCCTCAGAACGTGATTGTATTTGGAGACAAGGACTTTAAAGAGGTGAATTAGTTACATGAGGCCATTAGGATGAAGCCCTAACTCAGTTTGACTGGGATTCTTATAAGAGGAGGAAATTTGGAATCACGAGGAGACATCAGGGATGCACTCACGCAGAGGGAAGAACATGTGAGCACAGTGAGACAGTGGCCATCCACAGGTCCCCTACTATCAGCACATAATCAGAAAGGGCAAAGAGGTTTTCTAGTGCCATTTTGTCCAGAGGCTCTATCTCATATTTGGTAACTCCTAGCAGCTGTGAAAAATAAATGCTATCAATGTGGAAATATCAATGGATCTGGGATTTTGTTCTTGCACTGCTATCATTTCTCAGAGGGTCAGAAGATGCTATTGGCATAAGCCTGTCTCCCCTAAGAGGGCCTGGAAAGAAACTACAGAAAGTGTAGAAGGCAGGAGCTCTTTCTACTGTAGCTCATTCCCAGATCCGGGCTAATGTCAGATCTGCATATGATTATTAACGTTTCTTGAGAGTGCTGCTTCATCAACTTCCTCTTCCCTGCCTGGGCCTTCAGCAGCTGATAGGGTCAGCAGCTACTCAGCTTGTGGTTCTGCATACCTATGCCTTATCTATTCATGTGCCCAAAGTGACATGAAGCTCGGGAGGCCGTATTTTCTGATTTGTGATATCATGTATAGGAAAAGTTTTGTGGGGTATAAGCAAAGCAAACTAGTTACAAATCTAACGAATCATTTTTATTTGAAGAGAATAAGATCACATGACATTAGAACTCCTCTGGAAAACCCAGGACATATATCTCACAACTTGCTTGACTTTTGATAAGTAGGAAGGAGATTGACATTCTCACCAGTGGCAGTTTGGTTGCTAGAAACAGAAATTTCCTTTTGTTAACAAAAGCAAAAGAAATATTTTGAAAGGATATGGAGTAACATATAAAATTGAGGGAAAATAAAATTTCTGGAAGAACCAGAACCAAAAATTAATGAGAGATACAGAGACAGAGACAGAGAATAGGAGGAAGTGAGGGAAGGATGGGTGGAGAAAGTGATCGAGTTAACTAGACAAGGTGGTCACAGCACAGGCTAAGTGAAGGTGTGGGATAGTGACAGTAGTCCGTGAGCCCAGAGAAGAATGTATTTATATATAAATGGAGGACAGATACTGGACAAGCAAGTATAAGTGATTTTCGCTAACAAAGCATTCCTAAAGTACTCATAAGCATTAAATGACTCTCTGATTGTCACATGCACAGGTATTGCTCAATGCAATTTCTTCTTGGGGACTTCACTAAATCATCTATTTGCACTCAACACCCACTTCCATCCCCTTCCACATTCTTTCCTGTATTACAGTACTTCCCATACTTGAAAGGGCTAAAAAGAACATTTCCAAAACTCCCTTGACACCACACTTCTAGAATTGATTTAAGTTCCATCAGTGAGATGCAGTTGCATGAGATTTGAAAAGCAGAAGAGGTGGGGAAGGGAGGCAGGGACATTTCATATATTTATTTATTTTCCTGCATTAGTAGCAACTCCAGGCCCTGGCAGGCATCAGTGTTTCCAGTGGCCAAAATGCACTTTGCACTGCCTAGCCACCAACCTCATGGTCAAGGGCACTGAGACATCAGCCAGAATTTCCTGCAGTTCCCCCATCCCTGGACTACATCTGCTGAGGCCTGACCCTGAGCCTGAGCCTAGCAGCAGACACCAAACTCCATTCTGCTAGCCCCTGAAATAATTCTGTGGGCATCTAACTTCCTATATTAAAGCCCTTTCTAGTGGAGACACTTAAAGTAGTTTCTGTTTCCTGCATGCACCCTGAAGATACAGGTATCAAAAAGCTCCTTCAGTATCAATTTAATTTCCAGCTTTATTGCACATTCTTTCAGTGCAATGATATGGTTCACCCATTTTATGGCTCCTTTCCTTGCACAGATGGCAGAGTTTCCTTGAGTAATTGAGCAGAGCTTCCTCTGACTTGCCTACAGATGAGTTCAGTTATTTTGTTCCTTGAGACCACTCCCATTTCCCAGAACTGTTGTTGACTATGCTGCTTAGCTTCAGTGGTTTCCTTGTTGTGTTTCATCTCATTACTCCCAGAAATGTAGACGCCTCACCAGTGAAGAAACACTAGGAGTGATGATTGCCTTGATGGCTGTTCTTTTAGGCCAGTTGGATCATAAAAGGCATAATTCTCCAAATATTATTATATCATGAAGCATTCTCTGGTGATAGCCCTTTGATAGGTACACTTATAGAAGAAGTTAGAGTTGGTAGTATGTATTAGAATTTCAGTCACATAGTCCCTTGGATCTAGGAATCCCACAGCTAGGTACTTATGTTACTGATATCTCACAAAAAAATCCTCTCAGATTTACATATAAGTTTAGTGCAGGAATTTTTTTTGGTAAATGTTTTTAAAAATGAAAACAGGAAAAAGATCCTTTAGGGACCATTTAATTAAATTACCGTATATTCAAATGATAAAACTATGCAGCTGTAAAATAACATGGTTGGCCTGACACAAGAAGATTTCCAAGATGTATTATTAAGTGAAATTATACAGATGAATTGCACAAAATATTTAGCAATTAGCAAGTTTTAAATATGACAGGTAAAAAAATATGCATTGGTATTAACTACTCTCATCAACTGTTCACTGATTCCACTTGGCATCAAAATACAAGGTTCTCAGAGTTTAGAGTGGGGTGGTGGTATATCAGTTTGTATTCCAGTGGAGAAAGAGAAACCTTACCAGGTATTTCAAACAGAGGGAATTTACAAAAGGGGATTGGGCATTGGTTATGCCAGGATTGGACGACTGAGAATGAGGGTATTCATTTCCTAAGGCTGCTGCAGCAAATTACCACAAACTTGGAGACTTAAAATAATAAGTATGAATGAGAAAAGAGTATTAAATATATTTTTTAAAAGTGTAAAAGGGACATGTAGGAAATGCTGACAATACCCAGTACACATGTAATCAAAGTTGCAAAAGGACAGGAGGAAGAGGACGGAGCTGAAGCAATATCTTAAACAATTATGGCTGAGAAATTTCCAAAAGTGATAAAAGATTTCAAGCCACAGATCCAAGAAATGCTATGAATTCCCACAAAGACAAATACAAACAGCTTACAGCCCACCAAACATGGTATGGTCTAAGGTCTAAAGTGGTATTTCACAATAATGAAGTGTGGGCCCAACTTTGCATCTCTTCACTGTGGGTCCTGTGACTGAGGGAGAGGAGCAGGGCCATAGCACAGCTGCTCAGGGGGGATAATTAGGAGGGAATGAAGGTAGCCTCAGAGGTTCATTGATCCTCTCAAACATTTCTTGAAGACCTATAACTCAAGATATCACAGAAAAATGGCTAACAGTTTGGCTTCCTTTTTAATAAAGAAAAAAAAATACCCAGAGTAGTTCCTACTTAGAACTACTTATATGAAGGGACAGAAAAGCCAGCTCAGTTGGTTTAGACAATGAAGAGATTTTGTTTTATGTAACTGCAAAGTCTGGCAGCAGCAAGCGCTGTAGGCATGGGTTGATCTAACTGTTCAGGCATCAGCATCAAGGCTCTGCTTTCATTCTGGCTCTCTGCTCCACCTTACTTGGTGTTGGCGTAATCTCTGGGCTCTACATGGTGGTCCTCCAGCTTCTCCTGGTGGCTGCTCCTCTGCAAGAGCAAAGTAGCCATGGCAGCTATGTCATCACGTCTTCAGGGCCCTCTCTTTTGGTAGGCCCTTCCAGGAAGGAGAGAACGTTACTAGCTAAGAAATTATAGCAGATATCTCCTCTCACCTCTGAGGCTCAGATTGAGTTTTCTGTCCACCTTTGAACCAAGACTGTGACTGAGATACCACAATGGTCTTCAACTAAGCAGAGACCAAGTTTGGAGTTGGAACTGGGGGTTAATCCTACCAAACCACAGCACTGGGTTGGGGGAGGAGTGGTCCCCACAAAGCAAAATATAGTTGCTAACACTAGACGTGGGTAATCACCAGAGGAGGAACAAATGCTGGAAGCCAAAAAAAAAAAAAGATCAACTCAAATCACATGGCATGGCACTTGACCCACTTCTCTTCCCTTTTCATCCTGGGTCAGCTTGGCTCTCTTCTCAGCTGTTTCTTGAATGCACCAAACACCCCTCCCTCGAGGCCTTTGCTCTCCCCGAGCTTTATCCTGGAATGCTCTTTCCCCAGACATTGCATGGCTTTCTCTCCTGTTTCTCTATTCACGGCTCTATTTAAATGTCACTTCAGAGAGGCCTTTGGTGAGTTCCCTATCAAAAATAGCAACTAAATTTCTATCTACCCTCATAATTGGCTTTGGTTTTGTTTATAGCATTTATCACTATTTGACATTATTTTATGTCTCTGTTTGCCCTTTCCATTGGAATGCACTCTCCATGAGAAGATTCTCTCTTGCTCATTGTTGTATCATGGTGCCTAAAACAGTGCCCAGCATGTAGTAAGCACTTAACAAATGTTTGTTGAATGAATGAATGAGTTAGAATCCAAGACCTAAGCCCACCTCTGTAATCTTAACCAGGGAACTGAAACCTCTATTGCCTCAGTTACATTATCTGTCAAAAGGAGATGCTTTCTACCACGCAGCATTATTCTTCAAGTAAGAAAACGTGTGGGAAATGTCTGGCATGTAGAGATATTTTATATATATTAGTTTCCTTCTCATGAAGCTTCATTCAGTGGGCCCAATGAGGCCAGAATCCTTTATTTAAATCAGTTGTCATCAACCCTGGTGTCACTTTAGGATTACCTAGGGAATTCTTCACAGGTGCTGAGCTTGGTTCTCACCCCAGGTTTCTGATTTAATTGGCCTGGTGTGACACCCAATCATTGGCAATTTTTAAAGCTCTCCAGTTGGGTCTAATATGCAGCCAGCGCTCAAGACCACTAACTTCCAGTCATTGGTGGGCTGATGGCAGGGCTGGCTGTGTAACCATCAGACTCACTGGAAGTCTTGTAAAACCTGGTCCTTCCAACACCTGGAAATCTCTAGAAGCCAGCTTGGCTTATTTTCTCCATTACAAACCTTCAACTGGCAGACTACACAGATGGTTATTATTTATCCTTCCCACTGTGTTAGAAAGAAAAAAAATCAGCTGTGCCTCAGATTTCTCAAGTGATTTTTACATGTGCAAACCATGACCTGTTTCCACGCTTGTAGATGTTAGGGGGGAGAAAGGGAAGCTTAAAGGAGACCAGGGAGACTAGTGTGTATTTTCTTCTAAAGAAACTTTTAAAAGTGCAGAGAGACTGGCCTGGGACAGGGTCTAGGATCTAGATCTTATACTAACAGGGATGATGCATGTGAACAGTGCCCAGGACAATTCCTGGCCCATCGTAATTAGTGTTCACTTAAGCAAACTAGACTTGCCTAAGGTGTTATGATAATGACACAACAACAAACAATGAATCCTCTTTTGAGCATCTTCCCTGTGTTAGATATTTTAGGTAGGTAATTTTTTATCTCTACAACATTACTGTAAATCACTGGTTTTCTCCCCTTTCACAACTGGCAAAATTAGGATCTGAAAGCTTGCAGCTGGGAGGGAAGACTCGCGATTAGCATTCAGGGCTGACACCAAAATTCATCTTCCTGCCTGTATACTATATAGTGTTTCTAGAATCCCCTTAACTCTCAAACTCTATAACTCGGAGTAACTTGAACCTTTTTCACCTGCAGTAAACAGAAAGCTTTTTCTTCACATAAAATAACTTCAAATAGTGATAAATGCTACAAACACAACCAAAGCCAGTTATGGGGGTACTGGGTCAGAGATGCTGTTCAAACCTCGTCCCATTCAGAACCTCTGACTATTGAAAGGAGAGGGAAGGTGGAAAAGAGGTTTTGCCTGATCTTTGAGGCATACACCTGTGTGGAGAGAGGGGGCAGAAATGCCGGCCTTTCTGTTTAGAGGTAGGGCCATGGGAGGAAGCTGCTACCCACTCCTCAAACTGTGCAAGTCCTCCTGATTCAGGGCAGTTCTACAGGTTCTTGTCTCTGCTCATCTGGAACTCTCTGCTCCTTGTGCACACCCACCATCAACTTTGTCTGGAAATTCCTATTCATCCTTTGGGTCCACAGTTTAAGTGTCACTTCCTCCAAGAAGCCTCCTCTGGTTCTCCACCACTCCCACCCCTACCCTACAACAAAATATTTTCACATCTTGTTTTGTTGTGTTTATGGTAGTTTGTAATTAAATAATAATTTTGAGTAATTGTTTAGCACCTACCTCCCATTTGTGAACTCCATCAGAGCAGGAACCAGATCTTTCTGACCCTCCTCCACAGCCCCATCGCCTAACACAGTGCCAACCACGTAGAAGGGCCTCAACATTTTATTTTCCTGGGTGTATGTGTTACAATGAAGAGACCAAACTAAACGCTTCCATTTCTTCTTTCTTGCTCAGGAAAGAGAGGAAAGGGAACCTCTGCCACTCCAGAGCAGCCTGACATTCCTGAGATGCCTCAAGGCACAACTGAACAGATGGCATGCACCTGGGTATGTGGAGCTTGGGGAAGAGCTTCACTCATCTGTCACCTTCTATTCTCCGATGCTGGGTGGCGTCCTACCTTCTGGGGGTTTTTTTGTTGTTGTTGTTTATTTATTTACTTAATGATTGACTCTGAGCTAACATCTGTTGCCAATGTTTTTTCTTCTCCCCAGAGCACCCTAGTACATGGTTGTATATTCTAGTTGTAGGTCCTTCTGGTTCTGCTCTGTGGGACGCTGCCTCACCATGGCCTGATGAGTGGTGCCAGCTCCACTCCCAGGATCTGAACAAGTGAAGCCCTGGGCTGCCGAAGCAGAGCATGTGAACTTAACCTCTCAGCCATGGGGCTGAACCCCCCTTCTGGGTTTTTGATTTCCACCCTCCACCGTGATGTCAGACTGTCTTTGACTTTGAGAGTCTCCTCTTGCAGAGAAGGGAGGTAGAAAACTCCTCAAGCGTGGGATGGTTCCTATCCAAGCTGGTATGCCTGCAGAAACCTCTCTCCACCACCTGGTGATGGGCTTGGCACCTGCCCCAAGAAATTGGACCTGTAACATGTGCACTGGTTCTGAAGCCTGTGACCAATGCTCCCACTGCCATCAAAATAAAGGGTGGTTCTGAGACCTATTTTAACATCTTAAATTCAGCTTCCAGAAACTGAGGGGTATCTTTTTCCCAGACATCACATTTTAAAATGTAATGGGCTCTTTGATTTTGAAGACAAAATCTGTCAAGCAGTTAAATTACATTTTAATATTCCCAGCACTTAGCCAGGAAAAGATGCAGACAGAATTGAAAAGCATCCTGAGTTTTTCTGTCGTTGTTGTTTTTTAAATGCCCAGATTAGACCATAATTCATCTCAAAATGGCAGGAGGCCTCTTCATGCCCTTCACACTTCAAAATGTTTTCGAAAATAGCATCAATTTTGGCAGGCCTCTTGCCATGCCAGAAACATATCATCTATTGTGAATAAGATTATAAAAATTATTTTAAAAAACCTTGCTCTTTTATTTTGCCTCTGTTTTGAGGATTGTATGGCATCTCTGCAGTCATTGATTTGTGTCACCTTCCTGCATAAGTAGCATTCATTGTCCCACTTTTTAGAAAGGGGAATTGAAGCAGAGGTGTGGTAAAGCAACTTTCTGATGATCCCAGAGAAAATCACTCATTCATTCACTTGTTCATTCAGTAAACATGTCTTGAGAACCAGCTATACCCTGGACACTAACCAGACCTCGAGGATACATAAATGACTATCTCACAGGCCAGTCTCCAGATCTCTGGTAGAAGAGAGAGTCATTCTAATAAATGATTACAACATTCCACAATAAGTGCTGAGGTGGATAAAGGGGCCACAAAGAATCGCCCCTCAGCCAGCTTGTCTGTAAGAGAAGGCTTCCCACAAGAAGTGGAATATGAGTTGGGTCTTGAAGGATGAGAAGGACCCCAACCATCCAAGGCCTGAGTGGCAAGAAGGGCTTTTACAGCAGAGGGAGCAGCATGCACAAGGCACAAAACAGCTTCGTGTTTTCTGGTTTTATGTGGCTGGAGAAAAAGATGTATATGTGGGATTGAAAGAAGATAGGCAAGAACAAGAACTTGGAGAGTCTTACGTGCCAATCACGGAATGTTGACTTCCTCCTGACACAGTGGGACCAAAACAGTATAGAGCGTGTTAGTTAGTTACTGCTCACTCACTCACTTAGTTCAGCCTAACTCAGGCTCATACAAATTCCCCCTTTCCCTGTCTTTAGTGGTCAAAGAGAGTGTTGATCTATCTGAAGAAATATAAAATTATTAAAATCAGTTTCTCAGATCCAAGGACCTCTTTGAACTCTCTAAAATTATGCTGCATGCAAATGTGCATTTGCCTGGGTAGATTATCTAAAGCTTTCATTGGATTTCTAAAGTGATCCAAAGTTCAAAAAAGTATAAGAATCACTACTCTATTTACTTTATAAAACTTTCAGCTCTTCCCAAAGTTGATTTTATCTAAGTAGAATTCTTTTATATTAATCTCTTAAAATTTACTGGTTGCTGGTCATCCACGTTGGTACCATTTCATATACCATTCTATTATTTCAAACAAAACAATTCACATTTCCCAGCAGCAGGTTAATCCATGTTTGTTAACCAACTGAAAACTTGACTTCTAATTGCAATTACTATTCTTTAGAGCTACGGGATTTTCACACCTTCTATGTGAGAAGTTTGAAACAAAGGTACTATATTGGAGAAATTCAGATATTTGAAAGTTGGGGTAAGTGGAGATGATTTTCAAAAGTTAGAGGCATAATTCTATGGTGAATTAGTTAACATTATTTGGATTTCAATTAAGAGGATAAACTCCACTAAATTTATTGGAAGGATAGAGAAGCATATTATGCTACCTAAGGATAGAAACGTAACAATGAAGTAAAATCAGGGACTTGAACTTCATCAGGACTTCCTATCTTTTCTCTTCTCTCTGCTGTTAGCTTTGTGCTCTCTCTCTCTCTGTCTCTATCTTTCTGGACAGACCAGTTTTTTCTCATTTCCAGTACACAGTGTGGAAAACCTGTGAAAGTTCCTACCTCTCACACAGAATGATCTCCATTTGTGTATCTCTCTGTCTTCACCTCTCACAAATACTTCCCAAATCACTGGACAACGGGTGGATTGGTCTGTGTGCATTCGATGCCCAGTCCTGCACTGCACACTTAGGCATGGCTGTTCTCTCCAGAACCATGTGGCTCAGCAGGAGGGATAATTCCTGGAAAAGTGAGATTGTGCAGATCAAACAATGGATGCTCACTTTCTACATGGTAGGTGACAGAATGCTTGCCATGGCTGCCAGGACTAGGTTGTCCATTTATTCTAAAAACATCTCTATTTTGCACTAGACATGAGGTTAGGATATCAAGCTAGACATAACCTCTACACCTCCTTATAGTTCTGTGTCTACCATTCACTGCATGATCTCAGTAAGTCGTTTCCACTCTCTGGGCCTCAGCTTCCTTAGTTAAATTAGCAGGACAGACAGAACTAGAAGTGCTTTATGGTCCGTTATAATGAGCCCATGAGCCTAAGAAAATGTCAGTATTCTTTTGGTCATTCTTTGTCAAGAACCTGAGGCTCATGGTCCAGAGCTTTTCCCATGGAGAAGTTATAAGCCATTCCTGAAGCCCCTCCTGCATGGATCCCACTAGTATCGAACATCATGAAAAGTCTCAGCCAGTTATAAAAGCCTTTTCTTTGTGCAAATCAGAAATGCAAACTGATTAAAGTCATGATTTCACCCTTCTCTTTAAAAAATAGAAAGCATTCAACATAGTAATTTACATCCAGGATGGCTTCACAGATGTAGGGCTGCAGCACTGAGGACTTGAAACCCATCCTCCCAGCTTTACAAAGCCAGACATTGCAATAAATCTTTCTAGTTGTATGGCCTCATCTTTGGCCAAGAGACTGGAGAACATCTAGGTGGTGAATGTGTTGCCAGTGAGATGGTTGTGTTGTTTTGGTAGAAAATTCTAGAAGAGGATCTGCAGCCAGAAGACCCTACTGCTGGGACTTCAGCCCCCAAAGATACCCCAAGCTCTTTGAAAATCAGGCCAGTCTCACAGCCTTTCATGAACCCTGTGATGAAGAACGAGTCTGAAGAATAGGAGACATGGATCAACAGGTTCAGGAAGCTAGAAGATGCCCTATACCTGTGTGATCTGAGTAATACAAGTGAAGAGTGAAGCTTAAAGCTAATATACTTCTGTTGGTGTTCTAGTCTGAAAGTGGACACCTCATTTTCTTTCACTTGTTAACAAATTCAATTTGTATATAAACTACATGCTCGGCGCTGTGCTGAGCACAATCAGGGAATACAAAGCTGGATCAGATGTGTAACCTCCACCAGGTTGCTTAAAGTTTCTCTGTGTCTCTGGAGGAATCCACTTCACCACCTGGGTCTAACCCACAGTCCAGTCTCGCAATTCCCCTGATTGACATTTTCAGCATGCTTGCTAACAGACCGAATTCCAAACTTCTTAGCAAAGCAATACCCGGTCCTTGCCTACCTGACCAGTCTCTTCTCCTTCAGTTGTTATTCTCTCAGCATACCCTATCCTGTCAGAGTCAACAATGTGCCTTCCTCAAATGTGATTTCTCCTGTGGCCATGCCCTCCATATGAGCTGTCTGCCTTTTCTCTACCTACCTCACCCCCTGCCAACTCCCCATCTTGTCCAACTGGCTAATTAATGCCTAAACATCTTTTATGTTGGAATTCAAGCTCCAATCCTCTGAGACTCCACAGACCAACCTAGGCCAACCTTTATCTGATCTCTTAGAGTTCATTAACATCCAGTATCATATTAAATATATTGTATTTTCTTTCATTTGAGGGCTTGTTATTATCTCACCAGTAGACTATATTCCCTTTTTATCCCCGGCATCTTGTGCAATTCTGTTCAACACTTTTTTTGAGGCAATAAGTAAATAAATAAATGTACCTAAATAACTAAATCCAAGATGGGAGGTGATAAATGCCATTAGCGTGTGTTACGTGGGCATTCAGAGAAAGGAGATTCCTTCCCGTGAGGTGATCAGGAAGTCTCTGGTAATGTGGGATTGACCATTAGAGATCAAGGGCAATCTGTATACAAAGGAATGAAATAGAGCGCCCTCTCTGGCACAGGCGCAGGTTAGCCAAGCAAAGTGTTATGTATGAAGCTCAATGCAAGGAGTTTGGTTTGGATAAAATGTAAGGACTATTAAAAAGAATATCAAATGATAAAGGATCGGACCAGATCCAGGAGGATCTGAGATGCCAGACGCGGAGATCAAGATTTCATTCAAAGACAGTGAGTAGTAGTGAGGGCTTCTAAGCAGGGGAGTGGTATGATCAAGTTGTACTCCAGAAAGTTGGTGTTTCTGTGCAGAATGAAGGAGAGATTGAAAGCAGGAAAAGGAGGAAGGAGGCTATTGCAATGTCCACCTGAGAGAGGATGAAATCCAGAACCGGGTCAGAGGCCTGCAGAATGGAGAAGAGGAGCACACGGGCTGAGACTGTTGTGCTTAATCACACACTGTGGTTCATGAAGATTTAGTGTGCCCCATGTGGATCTGAAAACATGAAACTTGTAGAAACAGAGATTAGAGTGGTGGTTTTCAGGGGACATGGGGAGATGTTTAAAGGGTACAAACTTTCAGTTATCAGATGAATAAGTTCTGAGGATCTAATGTGCGGCATGATGACTCTGGTTAACAATACTGTATTGTGTACTCAAAAGTTGCTGTGAGAATAGAGCTTTAATGTTCTCACCATGACAATGATAACAACAACAACAAAATGGTAATTATGTGAGGTAAAGGATGTGTTAACTAACCTTATTATGGTAGAAATTTTACAACATATACATGTATCAAATCACATTGTACACATTAAACTTACACAATGTTATATGTCAATTACATCTCATTTAAAAAGGAGTTGATGTGCATATTGGTACACTCTAGAACTAATCATATAACAATAGCAATGCTTGTCTTTTCATTCTCCCTTTTTGTTTCATTTTGATTTTGAATTTCCAAAGCAGCTTAATTCTAGACCACATGAAGTATAAGTGCCTTAGGATACCCAAGGACTTCTAATAATTATACCAAAGAGAGGGGAAGATAAAAATTTGAAACAAACAATTCATCTAGCTGAATCAGAAAATCATTTATTAAACATCTGTTACGAGCTGGAACACTGTGCTAGAGGCTGGACCAGGAGGGAAACCAGAAAGGATGAAACATGTTCTCTGACCCTGGGGAGATTTTAGGCAAGACACAAAGACTGGCAATAATTCAATGCCAGTAAAAAATTTTTTTAAAAAACAGCATGTAATAAAGTGTTATAATTGAATACACAATGATAGTTAAAGAGTCCAAAGGAAAGAGAGAAGAGATGAAAAGAAGCTCATCATCTAGTGTGAGCTGGGTACTTAGAGAGGGCTCCATGGAAGAGAAAGCTGGAGCTGAGCCTTGAGGAGAGGTAGACTTTGGATACCTCGGTTGGAATTCCAAGTTCGAAACCATCTTCTGCAAAGGTTAGAGGATGAGATTGAGTGTGATGAGGAAGAGAGTGAGCAAGACAGGACTGGACTTCATGTTGGATGGGACGGTGAAGTTGAGACCCTTCTGTGAATCCTGAGGGGTAGGATGGGCCCTAATTCTCTATGCAGGGTCCACCAAAGGCTCAATCAGAGGACACAAGGAAAGCTGAGATGGATAATACAGGGAAGATACTAGAAAAAAGGAGATCGAAAGGTTATTGAAATAATCATGAATCTAGGTATTAATAGTAGGACTATGAGGCTGATGATAATGTTACAAACAAAAATGAAATTAAAAAAAAGTTGAGTGGAGAGAAAAGACACTTTCAGAGAAACAAATGCTGAGTTGAGATGATGGATGACAGATCATAATCTCAGTTGCTAAGAGGCTCCCCAAAGACTAGGGGACTGTTCTAAGGAAAAACAGAGTTTTGTTGACTTTGGAGGCAGATTGTAGCAGGTTTGAAATGCCTTTCTCATGGCCTCTTCACTATTTATGCCTGTTTTCTCTGTTTCTGTGAAATGTGTTAGTTCCTCAAAGGCCAAGGAATGTGTCAGTGAGATCTGGGAACATCTATAACTATCTTCAATGAGGAAAGAGGATAACTGAGGTCAATTTGTTGGTTTATTAACCACAGAATTTAGCAGACCACAACAGCCCTATTCTAGACACTGAGCAGAGACTACCTACTGTGCCCACTGATGAATCACTGTTCTTTACTATGTGAGAGGAAACATGTAGGCCAGGGTATTCTTCATCCAGGCTGAAGGCAGACCATACATCATCAAATTTTCTGGGAACATACTGTGTGCTTATTCCCTAATGGAGATTGTCAAGAAAATATCCTTGAGGGGAAGGAATAAGGAATGACTATGAATAACTGATCATGTTTTCTAAAAAAATAAGTGGTTGGGATAAATTTTGGGGGGAATAGTAGCTTTGTAATTTTCCCAGTGAACTAAAGGCCAGATACAAAACATTTTAGAATTCAAAGAGGCAGAATGCAATGAGAGCCCTCAAGGACGTTCTCTGCATAGGTCTGGACTTTACATACACTGCATCACTAACTCCTCACATCAACCACATGCTTGTAGGGGAGGAAGACATTTCCTCTACCCACTCTGGGTTCTTCTGGCCAGAAAAGAAATTAAATTCACATGAGACAGAATAACAGGAGAAAATTAAACAGAGCTTTATAATATGTGTACATGGGAGAGGGTCAGGCAACCTGAGCAGCTCGCCAAAATGACCGAAGCCACCACCTTAAATATCATCTTCAGCTAAAGACAAAGGAGGATGTTGGGGATAGGGGGAGTCAGTTACAGGAGGTTACCAGACAAGTACAGTAAACAGGAGTAAGATTACTATGCAGATTTAAGTCCTTGCCTTCTGCATTGATTAAGAGTTTCTAGAGATAAGGTCATCTCCCCTTCTTCCTGGGACAGAGAGGGAGACACCTTTACAGATGGAGATTTCCTTTACAATGTAAATGTCTCTTAACAAAGGGTAAGTAAATTCCACTTTTCAGAGCCTCATTCCCATCTGCAGTTTTTAAAAGTAACCAGCTCAAAATAATCCTCATGCCAAAGAGACATATCTTGGGGTGGCCAATTCCAGTCCCCCACATGCTGAAGGGATTAGTGTCTTTTTGAGCCAAGCTCAAAGTGATAAAGTAACAGCCAGTGGGAAGTTGAACCATAATTTAAACCCAGTTCTATTGGACTTCCCACTATCCCAAACTCCCATGGCATACCAGGAAGAGCATGAGGTTTTACTTGTTTTGTTGGTTTGTTTCTTTGTTTTTACCAGAAGATTCAAGTCCAAACTTCACTAATTGCTGAGTCCTGAGAGCCAGTCACTTATATTCTCTGAGCCTGCTTCCTCATCTGTAAAATAGGACTGATAATATTAAAACATACCTCCCAGATCTGAGAAAGTGTCCAATGAGATTTGAAAATTCTTTGTAAACTGTAAAATGAAGTCAATATTAAAGAGGTTCTTCTTATTGTTACCACCCAAGTGGGCTCGTGTGCTTGCCAAAGACATGCCAATAGTCAGGAAGCAAGGTGGTAGGAGAGAAAGGACTTCATTGCAGCTTGCTAGCAAGAGGGAAGATGGCTGACTCATGTCCTAAAGAACCATCTCCCAGAACAAAGACTACAGGCCAGTTACATATACGGGGACTGTCTCCAGGTTGGGGAGGTGGCTGGTCCCTGGGTGGGGCAGGCATCTGGTCCCAGTTCTTGATAGTCCTTTGTTTTACTGTAAATGCATCAGAGAATGGAGCAACTGTCCTATATCCTGTTCTTTCAGTTGTCATTGAGGATGGCTATCGGCAAAGGCTCTCTGCCTGGGGTCATCACATTCCTAAGGAACTCAAAAGAACAAAGTTATCATCTTAAAGCAGCTGGGAGGGGCCACAAAATCTACAGAACATGTCTGGGCTGGTTAGTCAGAGCTCATTTAAAGTTATAATCTGGTTTCTTTTCTATGATATGGCTTCCCTTATGTCAATCTTGTGTTGAGCTGGTATCAATACCCCCCATCAGTTATACCCCCCAGCATAATCATATGCTGGTGTAGGAAATAGGGCCCTCGTGTTCAATCTGGCTACTTCCTGCTGAATCAGGGCAATGTGAGAGGACCATGGCATGGAAGTTATCCTCTTCTTAAAATGGGCCAGGAGGTTTCTAAGAGGGAGTTGTCATGCTGTCAACATGGAAGCCTTGGTGGTTAAGGTGGATATATATTTGATTCCCAATTTAATGACTAAGAATAACAGTAGACCTATTAATGCTAAGATGAGGCCCCCTTTTATTATATCCACAGGGATGATGGGATCCCTGCTGGTATCCAAGAGAAAAGGTAAACCAGTCACCTAAGTCTGATAAGAAAGGGATTTGATTGTTTATAGTTGTCTGTATCCAGGTGGCTTATTCCCTTATTTTAATAAGGCTGGTTTCTACTTGAGAAGAAGCATTTCTAGAGAGACAAAAAGAAAACAATGTTAATGGTGGGGGCAAACTATAAACCAGTTCCTGAGCCTAGGGGGCAGCCAGTCAAAATCTTTAGATGTCAAAGTCAAAGCATCCTTTGCAGTTTGAAGCATCTCTGATGATGTCATTGGGCATTCAGGTATCTCCCTGAGTGGCTTACAGCTTACACAGCAACAGACAGGAATCTCTCTTAAGTTTCTATCAAGTTGTGCAGCTTCAGTTTGCAAGGCTTCAGGAAAAAGGGTAGGTTCAGTTCTCAGTGATTCCAAGTGAAAATGAGGGGAAAAAATTGAAAACATTAGTTTGGAGATTTGTAGCCAGATGTCAGGATCCAGTCCAGTTCACAGGTAGAAAAAACTTCAAAGACAATTAACAGAACTAGGATCTAATACCCACAAATGTGTATTATAGTTTTCACTGAAACATAATTTTTCTCTCTAAAATCACCCTCATTTAGAAAATATAGCCAAATTAAGATGAACTGGCTTGCAAAATAAGTCTAGTTTCAATAAAACTTGGTCCAATTACTTACATAAGTACAGCAAGAATAGCCACTGATCCTATAGGCTCTTAAATCTGCTTTGCTGGAACTTGTTATAAGGAGTCTCAGATTGAACTGTAAAGCCCCCTCGAGTCCACGAAGGCCAAGCCAAAGACTTGCCATCAGATTTTGCCTGCAATACCTACAAAGTTTGGTGGATTCCTCTCTTTTTGAGGTTCCCCCAAAATATTTCAAGATTCCTTGCACCTGCCAGGTAAGTGAGCTCCCTTACTGACCAGATAAGTTTGCTGGAATCTCTGCAAACAAGGTACCAGGCTAATATTTCCAAGTGGCTTTATTCCAGAAAGTCCAATCTTTGTTCCTGAGAAGCTGTCTTCTCATATCTGAGCCTGTATGTTTCTCTCAAATATGATATTCCAGTCAAAGCCTTGGTAATATGAGCAATATTTCCAAAAGTGTCCTGTTATAAGGAAAACAGATTCTTATTGAACTTACGCAAACTTATCTTGCCACAAAATAACCATACTCACTCACTCACTGAGTTTCCAAATCCTAGAGGGATCAGGTTGGGAGAAAAAGATAAATGTTTCAGTTCTGCTCACAAAGGTATAATTTCACCAAATTGCTATAAGTCATAGTTAGCATGAGAGAAAAGAGACAAAGGTTTCCTTAAATCTGAGAAAATAAAACAAAACATTAAAAAAATCAACAATATCTCAATGAAAAGCCACAAGTTACAATCATCCTCATCTTCATTCAGTCCTGTGTAATCGATTCTTGACCTTAATATTGTTAGCAGTTTCATGAAGTCAGTTTCTCGGAGTTCTGTAATTTCTTACCCAGTTCAGTCAATGATCTGAAAGTTTATCAGAAACCTGTACTGTAGCTTTGTCGAAGAACCGACAAGATGGCAGAAGTGGAGCAGAAGAAGAAGCGGACCTCCACAAGTTCACCTACCACGGAGTGGACCTCGACCAGCTGTGGGCCATGTCCTACGAGCAGCTGATGCAGCTGTACAGCGCCCGGCGGTGGTGGCAGCTCAACCGCCGGCTGCACAGGAAGCAGCACTTGCTCCTGAAGCGCCTGCGCAAGGCCAAGAAGGAGGCACCACCCATGGAGAAGCCCGAGGTGGTGAAGACGCACCTGCGCCATGATCATCCTGCATGCTGGGCAGCATGGTGGGTGTCTACAATGGCAAGACTTTCAACCAGGTGGAGATCAAGCCCCAGATGATCGGCCACTACCTGAGCGAGTTCTCCATCACCTACAAGCCTGTGAAGCACTGCCAGCCCAGAATCGGGGCCACCCGCTCCACCTGCTTCATCCCTCTCAAGTAGCCTGCTCAGCCAATAAAGGCACAGACTTCTGAAAAAGAAAAGAAAAGAAAAGAAATCTGTACTCTAGAGTACGTGCCAGAATCCTTTCCATGAATTTCTCTGAAGATGAAACAAATTTTGCAAAAGCAGAGTAAAATAATAACTGTCTGTAAACAAGAAAAGACCCAAAAATGGAACTGACAAAGAAATTTGGTTAATTTTTTGACATACAACACTTTAAAATAATAACCAGAATTATGGCTGACACCCAGGACAGATCAAAATTTTAGGAATGTTATACAATTTCAAAACATTTATATCCAAAACATTTACCCACATAATACCACCTAAGAAAGTTCATCATCAATTATCTGACAATGCTTCCCAAGTAACTTAACATACCAAATAAGCCTAATTAGTTTAGTATATTCCTCCTTATAGGAAGAGAGCAAATTTCTTTCAGAAGTCTCAGGGGCCCTCTGAAAATCTTCAGAGAAATTCTCTTCCTTCTTCTAGGTCAAAAGAAAACCTTTATTCAGGACTGAAATATTTTGGGGGGTGGGAGAGCTTGTCAAAAATATCACAAGGTTTTAAAACACCTGTTAAGATAGGGAACAGTGCTCACTGTGAAACAATGCTCAGGCATTTATTCAAAGTGACAACACACACAGCCAAGAGCAGTTAAAACAGTCAAAAAAATCTCAATAAAGACTTCTTTATTTCTGAACATAGGAATTATTTTAACAAAACATAGATTTCCTATTTTTTAGGTAGACAGAGCAGGCCAAAAGTTCAAGAAAATTATCCTTTGACAGAAAATCAAATTTTAATTTTTGCACCAGCTTATTTGACATTAAAACTCATTTACTAGGGGCCAGGCCAGTGGTGCAGCAGTTAAGTTCACATCTTCCACTTCTTGATGGCCCAGGGTTTGCTGGTTCAGATCCTGGGTGCAGACATGGCACCACTTGGCAAAAGCCATGCTGTGGTAGGCGTCCCACATATAAAGTAGAGGAAGATGGGCATGGATGTTGGCTCAGGGCCAGTCTTCCTCAGCAAAAAGAGGAGGATTGGCAGTAGTTAGCTCAGGGCTAATCTTCCTCAAAAAAAAAACCCAGCTCATTTACTAAATTGGATTTACTTCAATCTTAGTCAACTTGACTAGCATAAAACTCCTTTCAGAATTTCTCCTTCACAAAACTTCTACAACTTTCTTTTTACATTCAGAATTTTCCCCTGCTTGCTTTCTTCCCTTCTAGTACTTTAGGACAAATTTATCTTTCTTAACAGAACAAACAACAATACTTCCATTCTTTATACCTTCTTCACTGAAAACATACATTTTACTTTTCTTGAATACAAAGATATTTGCCTTATTAATTTCCAGTAGCTTTAACTACATATATTAATTAGAATTTTTAACCCTTACAGATGCTAGTAAAAACTTAAAAGGTAAGCAACTATGAACTGTCTTTTATGTCAGCATCCTAAACACTTTTCATAATTTCTAGAAACATGCCAATTCACAATAATAAAACAGAAGGCGTGTTGACTAATAGACCCAAACACTTGTAGCCTCTGTGCAATAAGAAGCCAAAAGTAGATAATTTAGACATGTTCCACAATAATGAATGTTTCAGTGTTCCATCCTATCCAAAAATGACCCAGATAGTCAACAGATTTTTATCATTCAACTTGACTTGGCAAAACTCTAAAGTTTTAAGTTACCAAAAAGAACTTGGAAGCTGTTTTTCAAGTATACAGACCATAAAACAATTATTGTACCCAAAAACTCTAACCCATTTTCATCTAAATCATTTCTTTCCAACAATTATGTTCAGATTACCCATGAAAACCTCATGACATATTAGACAAAATCAGCTACCATTTAAAGCTGTTATTTTGCTGATGAATTTGTAACAGACAACAGGAACTTATTTGACTAGCATGCCTGTGTAGGGGAGGAAGACATTTCCTCTACCCGCTCTGGGTTCTTCTGGCCAGAAAACAAATTAAATTCACATGAGACAGAATAACAGGAGAAAATTAAACAGAGCTTTATAACATGTATACATGGGAGAGGCTCAGGAAACCTGAGCAGCTTGCCAAAATGGCTGAAGCCACCACCTTAAATATTATCTTCAGCTAAAGACAAAGGAGGATGTTGGGGGTAGAGGGGGAGTCAATCATGGGAGATTGCCACACAAGTAGAGTAAACAAGAGTCAGGTTATTTTGCAGACTTGAGTCCTTGCCTTCCACATTGATGAGAGTTTCTAGAGATAAGGTCATCCCTCCTTCCTGGTACAGAGAGGGAGACACCTTTACAGATGGAGATTTCCTTTACAATGTAAATGTCTCTTAACAAAGGGTAAGTAAATCATACTTTTCAGAGTTTCTTTCCTGTCTGCAGTTTTGAAGTAACCAGCCCAAAATAATCTTCATGCCAAAGAGACATATCTTGGGGAGGCCAATTCCAGTCCCCCACACCTGCATCATTTCCAAATACTGACAACTCTAAGAAATGCCTATTTAATCAAACCAACAATCTAAAACAAGCCTTCAGTCACCAAAGATTAATCTATATCCTGTTAACTTGAAAGGTACTGGGTTAACTTCTATTATATTTAGAATTTATGTAAGCACTTGCTTTAAGCCAATTAAACAGAGCTCTTAATTTTGGCCATACCATCTGGAGGTAAAATACTACACATATATAACATACTTGCAGACACACACAGAGTCTCCAGACCTATTGCTTTAAAATTACTGCCATGAATCAGGTAATTTAATATAAAGCTACTAGTTATGAATACAAATTGTATTTTAAGCCTTTCTACCAATATTTGTGGAGAAGACACTCAAGATGCTAGATTTTTGGTGAGGGCATGCTTATAGCCATTTTTTCCTTTTCCCCTTTTTTTTCTTCATTTCTGGGAATTAACTACATTACAATGGCACAGAGAAACCACTCAAGTTTTCTCCCAGATGGAGTTTCTGGGGCATAAACCATCCAGTTGAAAGCGTTTCCAATTAGTTAAAATGCACCAGAGGGGTGAGTCTCTGGGGATGCTTGGGGCATTCCTCATGGCAGTAAAGCTGGTGTCTGACTGACAGCAGGCTGGAGAAGGGTGCAGAGCCCGACTGCAGATATCAATAGCTTTAAGATTTGGTGAAGTCCCACTCAGCCCAGGCACTTAGTCCCTGAGCCAGCACAAGGTGAGCCAGGGAAGCAGGAGGCAAAGGCCTGGAGCTGGCTGGGGGCTGGGGCTCCCAGTGCCAGGGTTGAGAGTTAGTACAGAAGGTCCAGTTTCTGCTCAGGTCCAGACTGAACTTAATCTCTACTTGGTGACAACAGAGGAGGTGACAAACAAGACAGACAAAGAAGGGAAAAGAGGGGATCAGGCCTCACCCTCAGGGTCTCTTCCCAACAATTATCCATATAAGGGTCACACAACAGTTCCCACTCTGGGACACACAGCCCAGCAGGACAGTTTACAGAATAAATTACAAGTCTCCTATCCTCATAAGTGACTCAGTAAGTGCCTAAAATACTTAAAGGATTAACCACCAAGAGAGGGCACCCCACTCAGGGTCGCCGGGGTGATCAGGCCTGGAAACCAGAGCGGGGGCTTTCAGAGGTGGAGCCTTTGACTCTAACGATATTTTTTTTGGTTTGAAAGCTCAAAAAGAGCCCAAAATGGCCACTGTCACTTTAAATTATCCCCGGTTATCTTGCCAACTGTTTCCAGTTATTTCCAATTTTTTAAGGGGCCTTTCCCAGGTGGCCAAAACAAGCAAGGTAAAACCTTATGGACAAAATCGAAGAACAAAGTAATTTGGATCCACTAAAATAAGTGATCTCTAAGGGCCGTCTAGTCTGACACACTGTAGTTTTTGTAAATCTTGAGTTGCTGAGAACAATGCCTACTAAGACTGACTCACCACCTCCCTAATGTTCTAGAACCCTTGGATCTGCTAGCTGCCTTTTAAGTCAGAGAAGTAAGCAAACGTCATTTTCATTTTGTCATAACACTAAAGGAGGAAAATTAGACTATTAGATCAAACAATTCAATACGCATTGGCAACTACTGTGTGCTTGGAACTTGACGTATTTTCTTTCATCCAACTCTGACAATTGAATAAGGCAAGCTTCACAGCTGCACAGCCTCATTTCCCAGCTGAGGAAAGAGGCTCAGAGAAGTGAAGGGTAAGAAACCTGTTGGGCTGTGCCTGTTGATAAATGCCAGAGTGGTATGGCCTTCTGGAAAGCACTGGTCACACAATGCTAAGAATGCCCTGGTCTACCTTACATCTCTGTGGGGAGGTGGAATGGACGGGGTGGGGTGCAAGGAAGCCCTAAACGTGAAGCCGGGGCTATCAGACTGCCTCGTACGGTCCTGAGGGCAACAACTTCACCTTCCCAATCCTTTATGTCCAACATCTAGGACAGCTCCTGATAGACAATAGCCTCAGCATCCACCAGTCACACTGGAGGGGACCCCACTGACGTGGAACGCAGCCTGAAAGGAGCCCCCAGAGCTCCGGGACTCCAGGCTGTGCACACCCTCCCTCCTGTAGTGTGGGCAAAAGGAATGCTTCCACAAGCGGGGCAGCCACGGCCAGGTCCACCACACCCACCACACCCACACTTCAACAGAGACTAGAAAAAGAATAGGCACTGAACCCAGCCTATTCAGCTCTGGCCCTTAGTAGGCAGTAGCCTTGGCCAGCTGTCATCTCCCTGAGCTTCAGGTACTCCATCTGTGAGTCAGGAGTAATGGCATCTCTTCAGAGGAGTGCTACAAATGCTGAAAGCCATGCCGTGTGGACAGGCCCTTGCACATAGCAGAGATGCACCTTTCTCACATCCTGTCCTTTGTCACTGGGTGTCAGGAAGCTTGAACGTGGTCTGTGGGAAATGGCATCAGGAGGCAAGGCCACCACTACAGCAAAAACTAATTTTGAGATAAATCTGCCTTCTTTAGCCAAATGACCATTGCTCTTGGATTGTGTCCTGTGTGGAATTTTCTACTGCTTTACCCCAAGATGTGTATGTGCTTGTGTGTGTGTGTGTGTTTGCAAGACTTGCACATTGCAGAAGTAAATGTTCATTAGTTTTTCTCTGAGTAAACATTAAAAGAACAAAAATTCAGCTTAAGTCATAGAGAAATGTTTAAATATCAAGGTAACAGTGTGACAGTAGAGGTTAAATGATGTCTGGCTGTGAGGAAAACTGCTGGACACAAACAGGAAAATGCTATGAGGTCATTATGCTTCAAAATATTGTTATGATCTCTATGCTAGGGCTTCTCCATGCTTTGCTTATGGAAAATCTGTTTCCTCTCTGTTTTCTCAGGTCAGTGGCATTTTGCACACACCTTATGGCTGTGTCATTGTGAACTTGTATAAACACTGGGCCAAGAAAGTTGGTGTCCGCCGTCTTGACCAGCTTTCTCTAGAAGAACCTTTCTGAAGGGGGGTCTGTGTGCAGTGACTGGTTAACCTCCAGTGTGCCCTGGAGAGACTCGGTCAGTTGTGTCTGCCCCAACTCTCCAAATGCCTCAGCCTCTAAAGACGGAAAAAGCACTGAAGACATGACAGAGGTTGGATCCCCAGCTAGGCAGACACTTTCCCAGATGTATGACCCTGAGCAATTCACTACCTTCCCATAAAGTCATTCATATTAAAGGAGATAACACTTACAAATTGCCTAGCACTACACCTGACACATAGACATGCTACATAAGGGGAAACTGGCTTACAACTTTATTCATATACGTGTTTTGGCTGACCCCATTCAATGGGCCAAATCGCTAAGTGCCTATTCCAGGAACAGGCACCTTCCAAGCCAACAGCTGGCTCACCAATGGTGTAGTCCTGGAGGGCAGAGGCCATGTCCTCCACATTTCTGTTCTTCATTCTCTCACCTGCACTTTCTCCTCACAGTAACCCAACCAAGGTGACATTACTAGGCCCATTGTACCGATGAGAAACTGAGGCTCAGGGTGGTAAAGGTACTTGCCTGAGTCCTTACAGCTAGTGAGTGATTGAGCCAGCATTAGAATCTAGTTCTCAACTTCAAGTCCAACAGTGCCCTGCAGGTCACAGTCAGAGCAAATAACCCACAGAATTCTCTTCAGTATGTGTGGTCTGCCTCCCCAGCAGGTCTGTAGGCCACTCCAAGCTAGGGCCAAGGGCTTCCTCATCTCCAACCTCAGCACAGAGCCCAGATTCACCACCAAGTGGGCACCTGGAAAACATCTGTCGAATGGAGCCCCCATGTGAACTTAGAAACCCAGCAGGTTTTTGCCCACTTGTACTTCTGCCGACTTCATCACTCCTTCCGGGGACTGGAATAACGCCTGCTCTCAGGCCTCTTGGCGTGACATGTTCAGACAAGCAGAAGCACAACTGTACAGATCCCAACACGCAAACAGTTTGCTAAGTGCTTGCTGATTCTTCAGAGGAGTTTCCCGAGATCATTAAAAGAAACAACAACAGGGTTTGAGATTCTAATTGGGATCAGAAAGTGGACAACTTTGGAGCTGGCCACAGAACTGTGAAGCTCTGAAAACAAATGCTCGCCTTTCTTTTCTCCCTCTTGTTAGAGCCTTTCAGCTACAGTTCCAACTCCCCTTAGCAACAAGGCGGGGTTCCCAGAGTTGGGTGCGTCAGGAATGCCAGCTGTTCCCTTCATTAGCATTCAAGGCCCTTCATCTGCCTGCACAGATGGCAGTGGACTGTGTAAAAGGCAAAAAGGCTTGGGGCAGGCCCAGCATTTAGCATGGCTTGAGGTGAAATGGGACGCCTCCACAAAGAGTTTCCAAACAAAAGGCATCACTATTATTCATGGAGCCACCAGGCTGCCTGGGGCACAATGTGGCTCTGGCTTGGCCACACGCTCTCTGCCTGGGCTCTGTGTGAAGGCATGGTGCGGCCTCCCCAGACACAGGTTGGCCCTAAATGCCAACAGTTTGGAAGGTCTTCCTCCTCATTCCCCTCTCTCTGATGTCCAGTCTCTCCTCAGGCTCAGTTCATCCAGGTTGGACAATGACTGGACTCTAACTGGCAGTGGAAGTGTCCAGAGGAGGGGGGTTGACAGGGGTAAATAGTCAGATGGCAGGACAATTGTGAACAGATGACACTGCTGGGAATGGATTCCAGCAAATTCACAAGCAGTTCGAGCTCTGACAAAGACATATCTGGTGGAGAGAAATTGGTACCTTGTACCAAGCCCTTGCTCCAAACACACATCCACTTTCCCACACAATCTGACAGTTCCACAAAGGGACCCCTAGCCAGGGTCTGTCTTACCGGAAATCCAAAACGCCGATCAATAGGCCAATCTCTGAGAGATTCCAATCAGCAAAGCTGTTTCTCAACATTCTCATAGGGCCAGCCCTAAGCAGAGTTTCCTTCAGCCTCCCCATGTGTGAACACCTTCAGGGATGTGCACTTCATTCTTTGTCATCTTTTCTCTCCAGACAGCTTTAACTGTTCCTCTAAAATTGGTCTCTCTTTTAATCCCTTTTCTACCCTCGCTTGTGACCAAAGACAGTGTTGTAAACTTTGATCAATCATTGCAACAATGACTGCACCAACACTGTGCCTGGCCATTCTGAGAATCAGGGATAAAAAAAGGAAAACAGGAAGAAAGACTGAGTGAAAGGAAGGAAGGAAGAAACAGAGAAAGAACAAAAGGAAGGAAGAGAGGAAGGAACTCTTTCATCCTCCAGAACTGACTCGAGTTGGGAGGGGGGCTCAGGAAGAAGGAGGAATTGGGGGAACAGATGTGTAAGCAAGTTGTTGACAAAATAATCCATAACCAATCAATAAATGAAAATTTGGGAGAGTTTATTCTGAGCTAAAATGTGAGGACCATGGCCCAGGGCCCTTCTTCCCAAAGGAAGAAAGGGCACAGAAGAAGTGGGGTGACAGAATGGTTATATACCCCCAAACAGGATGTTTCACATAGGATTGAAATGTCCTTTTACAATAGTCGCGAGACTGCTTTGGCGGCACAGCGATTGACCAAACAGCAGGTAGGTCTGCTGTCTTGGTGAACACAGCAGGGTGGCAGGTCTATTGTCTCGAGCTGGGTGGTCACAGGTGAGCTGGTGGTCACAGGTGAGTGCAGCAATCAGTTCCTAGTCTAAGGAAAGATGCTTACCCTTAAGGAAATGCCAATGTAGGGGAAGTTGCAACTTTATCTTAAGGGCATTTGTTCTTGCCATACTAAATGTTTTAAAGCAGATATGCAATGCGTGCTCAACAGCCACAGTCAGGCCCTTTTGGGAAAACAAAGTCAGGCCGAATTAGGTTTACACCAAATGGCTTCCTCATATACTCCAATATACCCTATTGCTTGCCATTTCTATTTGTCAAGTAAATGAGTTGGTCAGGACTGCTGTAACAAGCACTCCACGCCGGGGGGCTTAAACAACAGAAATGTATTGCCTCACAGTTCTGGAGGCTCAAAGTTCAAAACGAACATGTTGGGGCCGGCCCGTGGCCGAGTGGTTAAGTTTGCACACTCCACTTCGGCGGCCCAGGGTTTCACTGGTTCGGATCCTGGGTGTGGACATGGCACCGATCATCAGGCCACGTTGAGGCAGCGTCCCACATAGCACAATCAGAAGGACCTACAACTAGAATATACAACTATGTACTGGGGGGCTTTGGGGAGAAAGAAAAGAAAAAAAGATTGGCAACAGATATTAGCTCAGGTGCCAATCTTTAAAAAGAAAAAAAAAGTGTACACAGGGTTTCTTCCTTGGACTGTGAGGGAGAATGTGTTTCAGGCCAGTTTTTGACATTCCTGTAATTAGTCTGAGGGTGAGAGTTCAGGGTTTGGGTTCAGGTTCAGGTTTGGGATTGGGTTTGGGTTAGACTGTTAGGGTGCAGGTTCAGATACAGGTTCGAGCTAGGGCTATGGCTGTGCTAACGTTCAAGCTAGGGTTTAGGGTTCGAGGTCTGGCCAGGGATAAGGCTACAGTTTGGGTTAGGGTTAGGGTTTGGGCTAGGGTTTGGCTTTGGAATCAGGTTCGGGTTCAGGTCACCTTAGGGTTATGGTTTGGGTTGGGGTTCAGCTTGGGGTTAGGGTTCAGGTTAGTGTTAGGGTAGGATTTGGTGTTGGGTTAGGGGTCATGGGTTAGAGGTTAAGGTTAGGGTTAGGGTTCATGTTCTGGGTTCGGGTTTGGGTTTAGGGTTAGGGTTAGAGTTTAGGGTTTAGGGTTCTGTTTCGCAGTTCAGGGTTCGAGTTTGGGTAGGATTTGTGCAAGGGCTACAGCTAGGGTGAGGGGTAAGGATAGGCTTGAGTTCTCTTTGGGGTTTGAGGGTTAGGGTTGTGTTAGGGTCATGGGCAGGGTTAGTGGTAGGGGTTAGGGATTAGGGGTCAGGGCCAGGGGTATGTGTGATGTGAGGGGCCACGGGTGCACGGGGAAGGTCAGTTTCAGGGGTTAGGGTTAGTGTTGGTGCTAGCAATTAGGGCTGATGATTTGGTTGGCATCAGGTGGGGGCAGGGGTGAGGGCAAAGAGTCCAATTAGGAATAGGGTCCTGGTCAAGGGTTAGGAGTGATGGCGAGGGGTCTGGGATTATGGTTAGGGTCCTGGTCACGGCTCACTACATTTAGCCAGCGGCGGCAGGAACACCACCCCAGGTCCTGCAGAGAAGCGGCTCCTCATGCCCCCCCCCTGACCTACAGCCCATGACCTTGCCCTGCCCAGCCCACACCCCCAGGCTGGAGCAGAAGGAGTTGAGGGCGTGGGGCTCCTACAGGAGCCAGGAGCACGCCTCAAGCTCCTACCCACCGCCGCTGCCACTGCCGGCCCTGCCCACGAACACACCAAGGACAAGACATGTGCAGTCTCCACCTCTTTGCAACCTCAGCCACCAGCCCAGGCCAGACAGCAGGGAGTGCGATGGCGCTGGCGTGGCCCGCACCGGGGAGGGGGCAGTGAAGCACACAGAGCGAGGTCGAGGTGAGTACTGATACCGACCCTGATATCAGTTTCCCCACATTAAACCCAGCATATATGGGGTTAAAACCAAAACACTCATTCCCTGCTTACTCTCTGGCTTCCTGGCCCCAGAATCCACTATCCTCCATGGAGACAGACACTGTCAAGGACAAGCACCTGGATTATCTCCTCCCCACAAAGAGATACAGACTGGTGAAAAAGCTGCTGACCAGCAAGGTCATGGGCTTCCTCCTCTGTGTAAATGTCTCAAGGCCAAAGACAGGCTGGTGGGAAAGCTTCGACCAGCAAGGCCATATGCTCCCCCTCCCCTACCTAAAACCCCAAATAAAAACCTTTCCTTTTAGCTTTTCAGGGGGTTTGGGATTTCAGCGTTAGCTGCCCTCTCTCCTTGCTCAGTGCTGTGCAAAAATAAAATTCCTACTTTCTTCCACCACCCCCGGTGTCAGAGATTGGCTTGCTGTGCAACGGGTGAGCAAACTCACTTCAGGTTCGGTAACATTACCAGCACGATGTGCTCAGGCTCTGCTCCACTGAGCCCCTGTGCCCTGTTCTCCCGCTCTGCCCTCCATTGCCACGCCCACTTATGTGTTCCCTGGGTTGGGGCTTCCAGGAGCCCCGCAGGGGAGATGGGGGAGGGGAACCAACGGTGGGGAAAGGAGCCTCTCCACAGAGCAAACAGCAAACCCCGAGGGGAGGAGGACACGAGCAGAGCTGGAGAGTTGGATACACAGCATAATGTCTGGATTAGGGTTAGCATTGGGGATGGGGTTGGGTTAGCGTTAGGGGTTAGAAGATAGGGTTAGGGTCAGGTTTACGGTCACGGTCAGAGTTAGGGCTAGGGGTTAGGGTCAGGGTCGGGGTTAGGTTTGGGTTAGAAATCAGGGTTAGAGGTTATGGATAGGGGTTATGGGTTAGGGTTAGAGTTAGGGTGTTAGGGTTAGGGTGTTAGGGTTAGGAAGGGTTAGGGCTAGGGCGAAGGCTACGGCTAATGCAAGGGGTAGGGCTAGGGATAGGGTTTGGGCTAAGGCTAGGGGTAGGGGTTACGGTTAGGGTTAGGGTGAGGGTTAGGGTTGGGTGTTAGGGTTTGGATGGGGGTTAGGATTAGGGTTGGGGTTGGGGTTAAGGTTACAGTTAGGCGTTAGAGTTAGAGTTAGGGTTAGGGGTTAGGGTTGGGGCTATAGCTAGGGCTAGGGGCTAGGAGCATGGTTAGGATCAGGGTCAGGTTCATGGTGAGAGTTAGGGTCAGAGTGAGGGTGAGGGTTTGGTTTAGGGTCAGGGTCAGGGTCTTATTTGGGGTCAGGTTTAGGGGTTAGGAATTAGGGGCTAGGGTTAGAGGATTAGGGTTAGGGGTTAGTGTTAGGGGTTTGGGGTTAAGGGCCGGGGCTGGGGCTGGGACTTGGGCTGGGGTTAGGGTTATGGTTAGGTTTAGGGTGGGTGTTAAGGGTTATGGTTAGGGTTAACATTATGGTTAGGGTAGGGTTAGGTGGTTAGGATTAGGAGATTAGGGTTAGTGTTATGGTTAGGAGTTAGGGGTTAAGGTTAGGGTTAGGGGGGTTAACATTTGGGTTAGGGCTTAGGATTAGAGATTAGGGTTAGGGTTAGGTGTTAGGGTATGGTTAGGGCTAGGGCCAGGGCCAAGGCCAGGGTCAGGTTCAGGGTCAGGGGTTATGGTTTGTGGTTAGGGTTAGGATTGTGGGGCTAGCGTTAGGGTTTGCATTATGGGTAGGGTTAGGTTTAGGGTTGGGGTTAGATTATTTTTCCTGGAAAACAAGAAGCAGGAGGTGTCATACTCAGGAAACACACATGAGGTGACCAGAGCTCACCTGGCACCAGGCCCTCTGCCCTGGTGTCCCCACAACTTCCACTTCCACTCCTCACTGCGTGGGACTCCTTCCCCTCAGGGTCAGGGCATCATTCATTTTACCAGTACCCCAAACTGGGATGGGAAGATGTGGAAGGGAGGGCTGCTCCCCACAGCCTAGGGAGGGGGAGGGAGGAGACAGCAGGACGCCCGAGGGGACATTCACATGATGTTGAACATGGTCTTCACGTTTCCACCATCCAGGGCAGTAACCATGAAGGGGGACACCTTAATGGAACTCTTGTCCAGAGGCAGGTCCTTGTCAGCCACCATGGCCTTCACGTACCACATCCCTGTGATCTGAGCAGGGTGGGGGCCATGAGCCCAGCACGGACACAGCCCAGATCCTCCTCCTCACCCACTGCCCCTCCCCAGTGCTCAGGCTGCAGCCATCACCAGACACCCCAGCACCCTGGCTGCAGTCCCCTGAAGACCCCTGGGTTCCACACATCCACATCCCTGGGCTCGGTTGGAACAAGCCCAGCACTCAGGCCTCCCAAACCCTAGACAGAGGCAAGGGTGTCTGTGACCCGGGGAATCTCTTCTCTGCTGGGACTGGGCCCTGACACTCCACAGGGCCGTCAGTGCCTTTGGGGTCCCCAGGGGGTCAGTTCAACCGTCTCTGAGCTGAACCTGCTCCCCAGGTGGAGCCTCTGGGCCCAAGGAGGGGCCCTGTCTGAAGACGCAGGAACAGAGCCTCCTGCTCCTCTGATCACACTCTGCGGGAAGCACAGGGTCAGAACTTCGACCTTGAATGACACCTCCTACCACAGGGCCCCTGGCCACTGCTCCCCACAGGCCGCCACCATCTTTCCCCTACACCCATCCCCCGGCCCTCCCGGGTCTCACATCCTGTCTCTCCAAGGGCAAGAACAGGGGGTCCTGGGCCTGCAGGGCGCTGATCAGGCCGAGGGTGATGGTCAAGAAGAGAACCTTCATCTCCAGGGTTCTGTGCTCACAGCCGCTGGAAGGTCCCTGGGGTTCTGGAGGAGGCTGTGCCGGCTCCTCACAAGGCTGCCCTTTATACCCAACCCAGCTCCTGCCCATGATACCTTGGCACAGACCACACCCCTCCCACCTGGCATCCCGGCCAATTATGCATCCGGGAGGGTGGACTGTCATTACTGTTGGAATCTGATGAGTGACGATTAAGTGCCAGCCACGGAATGAAAGACTCACAATGCCAACCTGTGTTAGCGCCTCCCAGGGTGCCCGCTCCAGGTGAGGCAGATAGGGGAGCACATTGTTGGAAGGGGCAGAGGTGGGGGTCTACACCCCCAGTCACAGAGGGAAGGCCAAGGGCTTCCTTACCCTGCTTCCCACCCTTGCCCCTCCCAGGAGCCCAGGGCTGGATGTCCAGCAAGTTCTCTGGAAACTGGACCCTCACCTGCTGAGGGGAGAGGGACTGAGCTTTAGAAGTGCAGAGACACGGGTGTGCGGTCAGCTGGGGCCCACAGGGTCCCCAGAGCCCAAGATCTCACCTGTCCCAGGCCCCTGCATTTGGTCCTGCAGGCCCTGGACGCTCAACCAGATCTTCTGGGGGTGGGGGCACTATTTGATGCCTCGGGATCAGTTTCAATGTTGCCCCCTCAGAGGGGCCTGCCCAGGCCACAGGAGGGAACACAATGGCTGCCGTGCCCCTTTCCTTCTGTCCCCGAGGCCGGGCTGGGTTGCCCAGAGAGCGATGGTTGCTCTCTGGATGTGCGCTCAGGTCCCCACGTGCCTGTGCATTGCCCATCTCCCCTGTTAGGACGTCACCTCCTCAAAGCAGAGGCTGTTCCTGTGTCTCACGAGCCCCAGGCCCTGGAGGGAGTAGCTCCTTCCATGCACCAGGTGCTCTCGGCCATTCGTGCCCTCAGGAACAAACCTGCTCCTGACCCTCTTGGAGCCTCAGAGGACTCCTCTCCCCCGGGGGATCAGCAACTTCGACCGCTTTGGAGCCTGTGAGGCTCTGCTCAGAGGACACGTCCCCGCTCCCCTGGCCTGTCCAGGGCTTGGTGAACGAAGCTCCTCCCTCCTTCTGCCTGGAGCGGGACCCGGGGACCAGGGTCTGCAGAGCCTATCCAGCCCATATTTCTGCAAGTCCCCTCACATTCTTCTAGAACCCTGACTTTCCCGAGTGCTTTCACTTCCCTCCTCGGCTTCAATCTGCCATGTCCCTCAAGACAGGCCTCGCCTCTCACTCCCTTTGGTTACGTGGGCCGAGTGAGGCACCCAGAGGCCACATGGGGCCTGTGCTCTGAGTCCACGGTTGAGCACCTGGGGCACCCGGCCCTGCTGGCCTCAGACCAGGTTGCCTCCTGAGGAAGAACGTGGCCTTCTCCCTCCCTGCCCCTCTACTTCCTGGGCTTCAGTCGTCTTCTCTGTGTCCCAGAGCCCGTGTGCAAGTGCTGGGACCACACAAGGACACATTTGTGCCTCTCTGGCAGAAGGTTGGACACAGCTGTAGATTGTATGCCCCCAAGTACGCAGTAAATAATAAGAAGTATCACTCTCTAATAACCCCTGGGGGATCATACTGAGCATGTCAGCATGACCAGTCATTAACTCACAGCTTGGAAGGTGCTGCTGAGCAGAAGTCTGCCCTCCTGGAAGTAAGCAAGGGCGGGGCCCGGGCACTTTCGCATCCAAGATTAGTAAATATGCTGGAGCCTCTATGTCAGTGGGAGAGCTCTTCCTGTCCCCTGCTCTTGTTGACTGTACCCCAGACACTGTATATTTCCCGTCTGATATGGAGTCACTAAACTAAGCATCATATGACACTGACAAATAGAATTCAATCCTTGAAAAAGATGGTGGAAAACATGCAGGATCAGTGAGAGGACAGGGTGCCCCCATGAACCCTCTGCTTAGTGTGATTGGAGCTCTCCAGGGGCCACCCAGCACCCATCATCTTGCCCTGTGCACCAGCGGGCTGAACGCTACTGAATTCAGAGTGGTCACAGCTCCTTGGTGTGGCTACCTTGCAGGTGCCTCGCTAAAGGGCAGTCTGGGCTTTCCTTGTCCATGGGGATGAGATGATTTTGATGGCAGCATCAAACAAACACCCAATCAGAGGGCCTGCTGGCTGGGACTGAGGGGCATGTGGAAGGGAGGCAAGATGAATGTCAATTAAGGCCCCAAGACCGACTGGAAAGTGGAGACTGTAGCTTGTTCCATAAACATCTCCTTTCACTATTTTAGAGACTGTGGCCAACTACCTCCCTGAAACTTCAGTTCCAGAATTTGCCAGAACGGCTGTGATTTGGAGCGTGAGTGCCCCAGTGCAGTGCAAGGGGTGGACTGTGGTTGACAGTGCTGATGGCCACCCCCTCAGCCCCACTGCAGCTGCAGTTCCTGCTCCCTGATAGGTTCACAGCTTCCCTTCTCAGCGCCTGCATCCTCTGTTCTTCTTTGCTTCCCCAACAACCATGGTGGCACCAGATGTGCAGGTGAATTCACAGACCGAGTCAGTAGAGATGGTGACTGATGGGCCCAGCGTCCTCAGCTCTTTGTTCTCCATGGGATGGTCTGAGATGGTTCCACCCTATTTCTGTGAGGGTCAGCAGGAAGACTGAGTCCCAGTTGCCCTGATGGTGAGCTTCATGTCAACATACCTTTTATTTGATATTCTACCTTCCCCATCTCACTTGATCTCAGACTTCTCCTTCTGGAACTGTGAGAGAATGTCTGTTTTAGTCACCTGGTTTGTGGCACTTTGTTATAGCAGACCTAGGAAACTAGTACAAGCCCTAAGATATTAATAATTATATCAAATATAAATGGACTAAACATGCAACTAAAAGAGAAGGGTTTGGCAGAGTAGACTAAAAACCATGATACAACCATATGGTCTCTTCAAAAAACTTACTTCAAATATAATGATAGAGGCAGGTTGGAAGTAAAAGCATCTAAAACATAAAATAAACAAAATAAATAAGTGAATTATGGTGCCTGTTATCAATGGATTGGCTCTGTACTACGACGTCAGTGTGTTGCCCTTCACTGTCTGTTCTGCAGTAATGCAGCTGGATGCAGAAGGCATTTCTCTTTTGCACCTGCCAGGGGTTAAGCTTTGTTAGTAGGAGGCTCAGGACAAGGGGCTTCCTTCCTGGTTCCAGGGAGCTTCCGTGCTTTTTCATTTTCTTTCCTCTGCAGTACAACCAGCAGTGGTCCAATTCAGGGATGTCCACAGGCACTCATCCACAGTGGGCGATCCACAGTGGATTCAATGGATCCCCTTGGATGGCTTCCTAGGGAGATTCAGTGGCACCACCATGGGTGGAATCCCAGTGAATCTGGTAGGCATCCCAGCCTCAGCCCATCCCTGGAAGGGGACAGGGCTGTCCTGTCTGCCACTGTCAGCCTCCCTTTCCCTACCTGCTGACCTCTGCCTTAACCAGGGACCAACTCTGGACCTGGGCAACCTGGCAAACTTCTCCATCATCCCTGGGCTGCAACCACACCTTCTCCAACACAGTCTGAACCCAGCCTTGGGAAAGGGGTCCCCTCCCCCATTTGTTTCTTACTTAGCTACTCACCTGTCTCCTGGACTATTTTCTATAGTTCTCTTTACACTTTTATACTTAATTGTTCATTATGTAAACTATCCCTGCTCAATCTATCCTATCGTTTGCATGTCCTGATTGAACACTGACTCACACAATTGTATATTATTTTAAAATGTGATAAGTGGAAAGGGGAAAAAGCAAAGTGGAACAAACTGGATACAGAGTGTCAGGACAAAGGGATGCTTTGTATTTAAAATGGCTTGGTCTGGACAGCCTTACCAAGGTGACATTTGAACACAGAATTAAAGATGGTGAACAAAAAGAGGCATGAAATCATCATGTGCAAGAGGATTCCAAGTGGAAGGATCATACAGTGCAAGTGTGCAGGTAGGAGAGTGCCTGCAATGTGCCAGGAACATAATGGAGGGCAGAGGGAATGGAGCAAATGGTACAGCAGAAGACTGGCCAAAGGTGATCTCAGAGAGAGGGAGAGCCTATTGTGTTGGGCTTGGAGGCCACCATAAGGACTCGAACTTTTACCCTGAGAAGAGGGAGAGCCCCTGGAGAGACTTTACAAAGTCAGGGTGTGACTTCTGGTTTTAAAGAGTCACTCAGTTTCTGGACTGAGGATAGATCTTGGAGGCAAATATAGAGGCAGAGAAACCAGTGAGAAAGATATTGCAATAATCCAGGCCAGAACAATGGTCTACCCAGCCATCAGGGAGTCATGGGGTGTGGACTTACATGCCCAACACAAACAAAGAGAAAACTGGTCAAAATGTGTGAAAACATTGTTTCTCTAATGACCAGTATACTTATGCAGTGGGTGAAAGTCCACAAGGCCAGAGAAAAACAACCTTTGAATGAACAATGATTCCAAGGAACAGTAACCATACACACCTGACAAAGACAGATTCTAGAATTAGTTGAGATGTCAAGACAATGGGGAAAGAATAGTCCTTTCAACAAGCAGTGCTGGGACAGCTGGTTGTCACCTGGGAAAGAATAAAGTTGAACCGCTACCTCACACCATACACAAAAACAAAGTCAAAATGGATCACAGATGGAAATGTCAGACCTAAAACTATAAAACTTTTTGAGAAAACATAGGAGTAAATCTTCCTGGCCTTGGATTAGGCAATCTTTTCTTACATATGACACCCAAAGTATAAGGAACCAAAGGGAAAATAGATCGATTGAGCTTCATCCAAAGTAAAACTTTGGTGCATCAAAGGACGTGATCAAGAAAGTGAAAAGACCATCCACTGAAGATGAGAACATATTTGCAAATCTTTACCTTTTGGAAAAATGTCTACTGTTGAGAATATATAATATACTGTTATATAAGAGTATATATGTAAGCTACTCTTATGACTCAACAATAAAAATGGAAAGAGCCTCATTAAAATTGGGAAATGGTGGCCTGGCCTGGTGGCGTCAGGGTTAAGCTCACGTGCTCTGCTTTGGCAGCCTGGGGTTCATGGGTTTGGATCCCTGGTGTGGACCTACACACCGTTCATCAAGCCATGCTGTGGCAGCATCCCACATACAAAATAGAGGAAGATGGGCACAGATGTTACCTCAGGGACAATCTTCCTCACCAAAAAAAGAAAAGGCAATACATTTGGAGAGGCATTTCTCCAGGGAAATATACAAATGGCCAATAAGTACATGAAAAAATGTTCCATATCATCAGTCATTAGGAAAATGCAAATCAAAACCACAAAGGTACATCACTTCACACACACCAGGATGGCTAGAATAGAAAAGTCAAATCCTACCAAGTGTTGGAGAGGATATGGAGTAATTAGAACTCTCACTCATTCACTGATTGCTGGTGGGAATGGAAAAAGGGGCAGCTGCTCAGGAAAAGAGCTGGCAGTTGACACTGAGGAATGGATCCTCAAAAGTGGTGTAGCCAAACAATGGAGTATTCTTCAGCCATAAAAAAGATAGGAAGTGTTGATACATAGTACAACATGGATGAACTTTGAAAACATTATGCAAAGTAAAAGTCAGACACAAAATGCCACACAGTGTATGATTCCATTTATCAGGAATCTTCAGAATAGGCAAATCCACAGAGACAGACGGTAGATTAATGAAGGCCAGGGGCTGGGAGAGGAAGTTGTGGGGAGTGACGGTTCATGAGCATGAGGAACATTTTAGGGCATTGAAAGTATCCTGGAATTAAGATTGATGATGGCACAACTTTGTGAAGGTATTAGAAACCACTGAATGGTACACTTTTTAAAAATTGAGGTTGTGTTTTTTTAGAGCACTTTGAAGTGCAGAGTAAAATTGAGGGGAAAGTATAGAAATTATTCCTATGGGTGCTGCCCCCTCAGGTGCATAGCTCACCCCATTTTCCACATCTCCCGCCGGAGTGGTCAGTTTGTTATGACTGATAAGCTACATTAATGAACCATCACAGCCCCAAGTCCATAATTGACCAAGGGTCACTCTTGGTGGTGTTCATTCGATGGATTTGGACAAATGTGTGAGATGTCTCCATCACCAAGGCATCATGCGGAGTGTTTTCAATGCCTTAAAGCTCCGCTGTGCTCTGCAGGTTTATCCCCCTTCCTGCCCCCACTACTCTTTGGCCACCTCTGTTCTTTTCACTGTCTCCATATCTTTGCCTTTTCTGGAAAGTCATCGAGTTAGAGTCACACAGTATGTAGCCTTTTCAGATAGGCTTCTTTCACTTAGTAATATGCACTTAGGATTCCTCCATGTCTTAAAGGCTCCATAGCTCATTTTCCTTTTTTTTTTTTTTTCCGAGGAAGATGAGCCCTGAGCTAACATCTGCTGCCAATCCTCCTCTTTTTTCTGAGGAAGCCTGGCACTGAGCTAACATCCTTGCCCGTCTTCCTCTACTTGATATGTGGGACCTCTACCACAGCATGGCTTGCCAAGTGGTGCCATATTCACACCCGGGATCCGAACCGGCGAACCCCGAGCCCCCGAAGCGGAATGTGCGACCTTAAGCGCTGTGCCACCAGGCCGGCCCCTCATTTCCTTTTACTGCTGGATAATGCTCCACTCTCTGTATACACCTCAGTTTAGCACTGCATCATATCATTGTCTGGATACACTGCACTTTGCTCATCCTACTCAGACATCTTGGCTGCTTCTGAGTGTTGGCAATTATGAATGAGCTTCTATAAACATCCATGTGCAGACCTTTGTGTGGTCAGAAGCTGTCAACTCCTTTGGATAAATACCAAGGACTCCAACTGCTGGATCGTACATAGGCTTTTTCACATTTGTAAGTAACCACCAGATCGTCTCCCAAAGCAGCTCTACCCGTTTGCATTCCCACTGGCCATGGATGAGAGCTCCTGACGATGCACAGCCTCGCCAGCACTTGATGTTGGCAGCGTTCCAGATGTTAGCTGTTCTGAGAAGTGTTTAGCGGTATCTCACTGTTGTTGGAAATTGGCTTGCCCTGGTGACGTGTGATGTGGAAAATCTGTTCTGTGTTTATTTGCCGTCTGCACATATTTGCTTCTGTGAGATGTCTGTTGAGATCTTTGGCCCATTTATTAACGTTAGTTTCCTTATCACTGAGTTTGAAGGGTTCTTGGTGTATTTTGGATATCAGTCCTCTATCAGATGTGTCTTTGCAAATATTTTATCTGAGTCTGTGGCTTGTCATCTCCATCCATTGTCACGGTCTTTCACAGAGCAGAAGTTTTTAATTTTAATGAAGTGCAGCGTATCCATTTTTTCTCTCATGGACTGTGCCTTCTGAGTTGTCTCTAAAACGCCTTCACCATGCCCAGGGTCATCTCGGTTTTCCCCTGTTATCTTCTAAGAGGTCCATAGTTTTGTGTCTTACATTTAGATGTGGGATGCACTTTGAGTGATTTTTTGTGAAGGGTATAAGATCTGTGTCCAGAGGTTCATAGTTTTTCAGGAGGATGTCCATTGTTCCAGCACCATTTATGGAAGGGCCAGCATTGGCTCCAGAATATTGCCTTTGCTCCTTTGTCAAAGCTCCGTTGACTCTGTTTACGGGGGCCATCGCTGGTCTCTCTCCTCTGTTCTATTGAGCTCTCTGTCTATTCGTTCACCAATGCCCCACTGTCTGGATTATTGTAGATTTATAGTAAGACTTGCAGTCAGGGAGTTTCACTCATCCTACCTCGTTCTTTGACTTCAGTGTTGTGTCGGCTATTCAGGGGGAATCGTACACTTTTAAACGGGAATTCTGTGGTCTGGGAATTCTATCTAAATAAAAACTATTTCACTCACCTCCTCAGAGAAACCTCCCCAGACTACACTGTGTAAGATGCTACCCTACCTGACTCCTTGCACTTCTCTCTCTGTCACTCCCCTGGCAGTGTCTATTGAGGACACATCTCTCCCTAGGGTTACCCTGCTCCTTAACTGCAACCCTGGTGATGATCAATTTTCCCATGGAGTAGGCTCGGTAATGGCTGTGGCCAAAGATGTCCACATCCTAGTCCCCACAGCCTGTATATGTGTTACCTTCATGGTAAAAGTCGCTATCCCAGTGGGATTAAGTGAAGGATCTTCAAATGGAAAGTTAACAACCTCTGTGGGCATCTAGAACTTCCACAACCTCACACTCCTGAGTGTAGACAGGGGCTAGAAGAGCGAGGCCACAGTGTCTCCTGTATGAATTACGGCGCTTGAAGTCAGTGATCCACATGACTGCAAAGTGTCTGTTGGCCTTGGTTCTCCATCAATGACCCACTATGCTCCAAGACCCTGAGATAATGCTTCCCAGACCTTGCAGGCCTGTGGATTAGGGAGACGTTCAGGGGCTTTGGTGGATGAGGACCAGGGTAGAGAAGGATGTGCCAGAGCACGGCGCACCAAGGCCAAAGTCGAGGGAAAGATGGTTTTTGTTGGGGTGCTCTTTTGGAAGTCGAGGGGAGTCGTTGTCTGGGCTGAGGCAAGGATGCCTCACGAGTGAAGACAACACCGATGAATGAACAGACGAGGGGGAAGGGAGGCTTCCAAAGCCCCTCATACTGTCCTTGGTGCCTTATGTCCCACTGGGAACCTAGAGAGCCACTGTCTTGAGAACCCCCAATAGAGATGAATGTCTGGTTTTGTGCTGTCCCTGCCATGGTTGCAGTCCAGTACTGGCCACTGGGGGGAACCTCCAGTGTCAGGGGGGCCCACTGAGCTGTGCTGGAGCAACTGGACAAAGGAGGACTCATGTGGAAGTCACGCTGGCCATCCCCCCACCTCAGAACCCACTTGCACCTCCTATTGCTAGCATTCATCTCCACCACCGGAGCAGGTCAAAAGCAGGAAGGAGGGACCGAAGATCCTCCTGTTTCCTCATTGAGCAGCTGTGTGCCAAGCCCTCACCCTGGGCCAGGAGCCCTGGTCGGCCCTGGGGTGGTGCTGAAAAGTGCCCAGTGGTCCCTGCCCCCCAGGAACTCAGTCTGGAGGGAGACGGGCAAAAGCACCACATCCGAGACGTGTGAAAGAGAAGAGCATGAACTGGAACGAAAAGAAAGAGTGTCCTGCAGGGAGGGCTGGGGTCTCATAGGGTAGGAGAGTCTGAAAGGCCTCCCCGGGGTGACATTGGTTGTGAGCAGAATGACAGGAGGAGCCAGCCCTGCACACACCTAGGAGCAGTGTGCCAGGGAGAGGGCACTGCTGGTGCAGAGACACACAGGCCAAAGCGAGTTTGCCAGAGGAGGTTCGAAAGGCTGGCACTGTGGCTGCAGAGAGCCTGGAGGAGAGTGGAAGGAGGAGGGCAGACCAGACCCAGGGCCTGGGAGGCGGCGCAAGGGATCTGCTCCTCCTGGACTCCATTGCTCCCAACCCTGCACCTCTCAACTACAAATACTGACGATCTCACCATCTCTGTGGGCCAGGAACGCTGGCACCGCTAAGCTGGCTCCTCTGCCTCCTGGCGTCTTGCAGGTTGGGGCTGTGGCCTCCACTGAGGCTGCACTAGGGTGAGAATTGCTGTCGAGGTCACTCCCGTGGGCGTGGTCAGGATCAGCTTGACTGAGAGCTGAGCTCCTTTCTCCCTGTTGGCCAGGGCATGCCCTCGGTTCGCCCCTATGTGGCCTCTACATAGGGGAGCTCAGGACATCCGTGCATGGTCCCCAGGTCCAGGGGTAAGAGAGACTGAGAGAGAGAGAAGCAAAGGGAGCGAGAGAAGGAGGGAACACAAGAGCGTGAGGAAGAGGGAAGGACAGCCTTGGGAATGAGATCTGGAGGGCTGGCCTATCACTTGTGCTGTGCTCTGTCGGTCAGAGGCCAGTCCCTGCCCACTGAGCGGCTCCACAGGGGTGTGTCGGACAGGCAGTGACATTCATGCCTGTCAGGGCCACACTGACTGTGAGTGGAGTGTCCCGCGGTGAAAGGCTCGCTTCCTCCCTGGGCTCGTCCTGGGCTGAGCTCCGATCCTCCTCCCTGGGAGTGTTACTCATCGGGACCAGCTCTGCTCTCCAGGTTTTCCTGGGCTCCATCTCCTCAGAGGGAGGAGTACACGGACGAGGACTGAGGGCTGAGCAAGCAGGGTCCTCCTCCCCACTCCCAGTTCCTTCTCTTCCTGCCCCAGGAGGGCAGAGGCCTCTGGAGCCTCTCCTCCCTGCTCCCCACCTTCTCTGCTCTGAGAGCCCCTCAGCTCACTCTCTGAAGAAGGCCAGGGGAGAAGTTTCCAGGTGGGAAGGCCTCTCTGCATGGGAGCCCCAGAGCGGACAGGGACCCCCCCCCACAGGGCTGGGCTTTGCCCCTCAGTCAGCTGGGACCTCCTGGGAGGCAGCAAGGCCTGGGGCCAGGGCCTGGGCTGGTGGCAGGTCTCTAACCCTCCCCATAATCCGCACCTGCCTGGTCTCTCCTGAGTGTGTACAGGCCTGCACGTGTGCACAACCTTCCAGACCCCAGGGGATGCGTGGAGCCCATCAAGTCCTTGTGTCTGTCTCACTGCCCGGTTCTCCCTCTCCCCTTTCTGGCTAGTTTGTGGCTCTGTTCTCAATCCAACCTCAGGCAGCTGCAAAGTTGACCTTCCATGGAAGCTTGCCGCTGAGATGGCTACAGTTTCCAGAAATGCTCAGGGGCTGGGGTTTTCCCGCCCATCCAGAAACCAAGTGGACAACTTCTGACAGGGAAGCAGCCGCCTTCAGGCTTGCCCTTGTCACAGGGCCCTGACACTGAGGGTGTGGGGGCTGGGAGCTGCCCTCGGTGAAAACACCACAGACTCTCATTGGTCTCCCTCAGCCTCAGATGCTCCTCGGTTGGCTGTGTGCCTTCGGTCTCTTGGCAGAGTGCTGACCCGGTGGTTTTCTGCCAGCTTCTCCAATGTGGTCATTGCTGTGTGGGAAGCAGATTGGCTGAAATCCTCACCATTCCATGAGTCCTGCAGGCCCACCCTGAGGACTTTTGGAAGGCACATCCTTCCAGCAATCTGAGCACCCAGGATGGAGACTCCATGGCCTGGAGGGATTTTGAGAAGAGCTGGTGGGAGGGCAGTATAGCCAAGCTTTTTGCTTCCAGAAAGCTCTCTGGGGTCCTCAGCATTTTCCTGTTTTTGAATCAAAATCCTGAGATCTTTAAAATGCCAGCCAGGTTACAACATGGGCCCAAAAACAGCTGTCTCTGGGCATCCAACACCAATCAAACATTCGGAATTGCTTGTCACTTGAGATGAGTGGAAAGGAATTGGGCAGGTGGGGTGGAGGGGTGGTCTTGCACCAAACTTTGTGTTTGGGAGGACAAACACCATGCAGACGACTCTCTCTGGGCATAAGGATGACGGGACCTGTGTGGAGACCCCAGCTGCAGACACTGCTGTGTTCACACCCCTGTTCCCTCAGCCCACCTGAGTCCCCCTGCAGCTGGGAGCCAGTCCCCAGCAGACTGACAGCGGCCCCCTGCAGTGCCTGCATTCCCTCCTCCCTGCCTGAGGGCTCTCCTGCCCACGGGCCCTTCCTCTCCTGCAAGGCTGTGCGGCCTGCAGTGAGGAGGCAGTAATACCCTGGGGTGATCCCTCCACTCCATGGGGACAGAGCCAGTCCAGGCGGGACCTGGTCTCCAGCTGGGACTGAGAGCGATGCTCACCACGGTGCTCGCTCTTCAGGCCCCGCTCCGGGCTCTGGGTTTCCTCCTCCAGGCTCACTCCCCGCGTCCTCCCTCAAGCTTCCTGGGAAGACCTGCAAACAAACCGCTTCCCCTCCATCCTCCTCTGCATGGAAACCAAACTCTGCCGAGGCGCCACAACAGCTGTGACTCTGGACAAGTCGTCCAGCCTTCAGGACTTGAGCTTCCTCGCCTGTAAGATGCAGACAAATGGCCTGCCTCATGGAGTCATCAGAGGGGACCCTGTGTGTGATGACGTAAACCACTGCAAAGAAAGATGCCAAATGATCCTTAAGTGAAAGTGCCAGCCTTGCAAAAGAAGCAGGAGCTCGTGAGGCTGAGGGAGGAATGCGGGCAGCCCATCCCAAAGACGCAGACAGTCCCGGATGAGTGTGGCCCTGCAGGGTAGGCCCCCGAAGAGCAGAAGAACAGCCATTGGACAAGGAGGGGCCAGGACAGAGGCTTCCAAGGAGGGAGATTTAAGTGCTAGAGGATCAAAGAGGCCTCAGGAAAAGTTGGTCAGAAAAATGGTGTCACCAATCCCCAATCCGCAGTGGATTTCTTCTTTGTTGGTTTTAGGAAGAAGTGCACACTTGCAATCAGAGCCAACGTTTTGGTAAATATTGGACCTATTTATTTGTCCTAACTTTTCCTTCTTTTCTTGTTCTAGCAGAGGAGCCGTGCACGTGTTCTCTCCATTCTTTCCTGTGCATGACTGGCCTCTCTGTTCAGAAGCGGATTCCTGGTGCTCATCACCCCACCTCACCTGAGGGACGGCCGTCTTCCATGTCACACAGCAGACGTGAACTCCGCAGGGACAAGGGTCACACCGGGCCATACTCCCTCGTGAGGTCACATTGCTCGGTGCACAGCAGGGACCAGAGGATTTGGGCTGAATGAGTGAAAACATTCAGTGAGAGTAGAAATGAATGAATGACTGAGTGAGTGAGAGAGAGAGTGGGTGAGTGAGTGAGTGAGTGAGTGAGTGAGTGAGTGAAGGAAGGAGGGAATGAAAGCCTCGGTGAATGAGTGAGGGAGCGCCTAAAGCCGCAGCAGCTGGGATCCACAGAGGAGGAGACTTGATTTCTGGTGGGTTCCAAGGCTGTCACAGGGCAGGCCCTTGACAGCGGCATGGAAGGTGTCCAGCTGTCCTTCTGGCTCTGAGCCCCCGTCACCTGCAACACAGAGTCTCCTGGATCTTCTTCAACTCCGCCTCAAGTAATGCTGGATATTCCTGGGGGCAGGGCAGCAGGAGGGAACCTGAGGTCCACCCAGGAGGACCACTGTGACAGCCTGGCAGGTGGTTCCCAATGCGCTCCGGGCACCAGGCAAGAGATCCACAAGTCCTTCCTCAGCGGAGTCTCCCAAGAGCCCGTCAGGAGGCCCAGTCGTTTCCTCACTGCGCAGATGGGGAAGCTGAGGCTCAGGGCCTCCCCTGCAGTTGCCAGCTAGAGAGAGGCTGAGCATTGCCTAGGACCCCTGTCTCTCTGGCCCGGGGTCATTCTGACCAGTGTCCCACGTGGCAGCCTCCTGGAGCTCAGGGGTTCTGTCTTTCCTGCGGCCTGCCCCATTCCAGCCTCCAGCCCTCACTGAACTTGAGGCCCGGGGCCATCCCCTCTGCCTGGGACTGGGCATGGTGGCCAGGTTGGCCAGCCACAGACACTGTGGGCTCTCCCAGGACCACGACCAGCCTATCCCCCTGCAGGATGAGGTCCCTCTGGGCACCAGGATCAAAGATTGTCAGAACTTTAGGGAAAAGAGGCCCCTTCTTTTCCTTTTTTTCTTTAGGGAAAAGAGGGTCAGGGGGGCCCACGGGGTCTAACAGGCACTGGGTTCAAGTCCTGGCTCTGCCCCTCTGTTGGACACAGAGGGACTGAGTCTGTTTAAGCCTTAGTTTCCTCACCAGTGAAACGAAGGCCATAATCCCTCGTCCCCCACGGAGCTGCCAGGAAGATTCAGAAAGACAGTTCGTGTGGAGAACAGAGGCCCAGTCAGAGCTCGTGCCCAGGAGCCAGTCCTGCTGACGTCATCCCCATGAGAGCCCTGGGGCCCTTGGCCTCTGCCCACTCTGTTCTCCCGCCTGGCATGCCCGACTTGCTCTGACTCCTTTGTTCCTCTGGAATACCTTTCTCCACCCCATCTGGTCCCATGACGGTCTGCCAGCCTGGGTGGGATCCGGGCCCCTGGCCCAGTTCTCCTCCTGGGATTCCTCATCATGTGAGCTAGTAGCTGTGGAGCTCTTTGAAGGAGCAGCCACTCCAAGTGCAGCCTCTGTGAACTTGTCTCACACCACCACAGAAGGTCGGCTGCCACCCCACTGCACAGGGGAGGAAACCGAGGCTGGAATGGCAGTCCCCTACCAAGGTCCCCAGGGCTCTCTCCCTCATCCCCACTAAGCAGAGTCCCTCCCTCCCAGAAGTGGAGTGTGCCGGCTGTGTGGGCTGGGGGCTGGCACAGAGCCTGAGGCAAGGGTCACTTCTAGAGGACCCTAGCTCTGCTTTAGGCTCAGTGACCTTCTCTAAAGCCCCCAGCCCTAGGCTTAGAGCTCTGGCACCTTCCATGAGGCCTCTGTTGTACCTTATAAAAGTCCCTTCTGCTCACACGAGCTCCAGCAGGTCCCGCAGTTGCAGCTGAGAACGTCCCCTGGAAGGAGCACGTTCAAGGTGGTCCCCATGACTCACTGCACTGCCCTAGATGTTCTTTCCTGCCTGCGAGGAAGGGGTTTGGAGGGAGAGGGAGCAGACAGGAGTGTCTGGGCCCTCCTCATCCTCTGTCCTGGTTGTCAGGTCAGGCTGCTCAACTCAGGAGAGTTAGAGGGCAGGAGGGGCATGGGGAGGCCAAAGCAGGCTAGGGGGGTGGAGGGGTGGGACCAGGGATGAGAGCAGTGGCAGGGCCACGAGCGCAGGAGTGGGGCCTTCCAGCTGGGCAGGTCACCCCTGGTGCCTTCCTGACCCGCATCCTAGCGGCCCCTCCTTCTCCATCCCTCCCTGAGCTCTCTGCCGCAGGGTCTCTGCATCCCCACGTTCCCAAACGAGGCTCACAGCAGAGAGGGAGATCTCGTAGGTCGGAGACTGACAGACCGCAGAACACCGTGTTTACATTGTGCGCCAGAATCTCCACCTCTGGGGCTGTGTCCTTCAGAATCAGAGATTGAGGGACGCAGATGTTCCCATCAGCGTGAGGAGGGGAGAGGAAAGTCAGAAACGGTGCACGTTCCATATTGGGGCCATTTGGAAATTCTGAAGCTGGGACACAGAAGAGGAAGAAGTTTGTCTGACCAGGGTCCGCCGCTGCAGAAATCAGATCCCGACAAGCACACGCCCTGCAGGCCTCTGCACACATCACCCACAGGATGCACACACTCCCACGCGCACACCGGCATATACATGTGCACACACGCAAGCACAGATGTGAACATGCGCCAGCCCACACACATGCACCCACGCACACGGGCACACGGGCACACACACACACATGCACACACACACACACACGTGGACACAAAGGGAAAAGACTGGAAAGGTGAAGACCACCTGCGAAGGGCACTCCTGAGTTGCCACTTACTTGATTCTGCAGTCTCTTAAAATTCGTTATTTTACTACAATAAACGTTCATTGTCTTGTAATAGAAATCTTCAAAGATATAAACTAAATAACGTACTTTACTCCAAAGATGAATCGTAAATGGATTTCATTTAACCTGTGATATTAACCTTTTTAGAATTATGAAAGGAATGCACACACATTCTAAGAAGTTTAAACATCCCGACAGGAGCAGATAAGAGAGTGGAAAGTCGCACCCCCGAGGAGAGTCCCATGGACGGTTTGGTGTGTATCTCTCCGGCGCGGTTGCTCTCATTCTGTCTCTGTCTGTCTCTCTCTCACACGCACATTCATTTTCATAGATGTGTGCTGATATCACATATCTGTGGTCTGACGGATGGGCCGGACGGGTCCCGTTGCCTCTCCGTGAACCTGAGTGTTGTTTTCAGCTCCCAGCTATTGCAACCAGTGCTGTCATGACTACTCTTGAAAAGACATCTTGGAAGCCTTGGGCAAAACTTCCTGTGGGCCACACTCCTGGCATTCGCACCGCCAGCAAAGGCGGGCTCCTGGGCAACGTGGATGGGTCCCGCAGGCTGTTCTCCCAGAGAGCAGTGTCCTTTCTCCCAGCACTCCAGGGATCTGCAGGGGCCTCTGCTTCCCCAAATTCTCACCAGGGCTGGTCGCAACCAGACCAGAAACCTGCCAGTCTGGTGGTAACCAATGCCATCTCCACAGTGTTTACATTTGTCCTCCTGGGGGAGGTCGAGCATCTCTGACATATGCTGTCCCTATGCATCACCTCTCGGGGGAATTGCGTGTGTTTGCTCTCTGTCCCTTTTAAAACAACGACTTTCGAGAGTGTTTTGGTCAAGAGGGAGGTTTCACCTTTCTCTGACCTTGGTTTATGAGGAATGCTTTCCAGTTTGTGGTTTTTCTTTCCAGCTGTCTCCATTTTTCTTGTTTTTGTTTTGGCCACGGGAAAAATCAGGCATTTCCTGTGTGGCTTGTGGCTCTGGTGTCCCCAAAAGCAGTCTGTAGCCTGAGATAATGTACATATTTACTAAAAGGGCTTCATTTTAAGCATCTAATCCATAATCCATCTGGGACTTCCCTATCAGCTAGCAAAAATGCTATTCAAGTAGAAAGAGAAATGAAAAATCGATCAGTGCTTCTGAAAATATGTAAGCAGACTAGGATGGCCACTGTAGGGGAGGAAGACATTTCCTCTTCCCAAATGTGGCTTCATCTGGCCAGAGAACGAATTAAATTCACATGAGACAGAATAGCAAGAGAAAATTAAACAAAGCTTTATGAGGAACCATGGACCAGGCCTTTCTTCCAGAAGGAAGAAAGGGCACCGAAGAAGTGGGGTGCACAGAGTGGTTATATACCCCCAAACAGGGTGCTTCACATGTGACTGAAACATCCCTCCCACAATACTCACAAGATTGCCCTGTCAGCACAGTGCTTGATGGACACAGCAGGTAATGGGTCTGCTATCTCGGTGGGCTTAGCAGGAGGCAAGTCGATTGTCTGGAGCTGGGCGGTCACAGGTGAGCGCAGCAATCAGTTCCTAGCCTAAGGAAAGATGCTTAATCCTTAAAGAAATGCCAATGTTGGGAGGGGGAGGGAAGTCAGTTACAGGAGGTTACCAGAGAAGCACAATAAAATGCAGATTTAAGTCCTTGCCTTTGGTATTGATTAAGAGTTTCTAGAGAGAAGGTCATCGCCTTTCTTCTTCCTGGTACAGCCAGGGAGGCACCTTTTACAGATAGAGATTTACCTTACAAGTGTAAATGTGTCCTAACAAAGGGCAAGTTCCATTCCTCAGAGCCTGCTTCCCTGTCCCAGTTTATCAAAAGCAATCAGCCTCAAATAATCCTGATGCCAAAGAGACATATCTTGGGGTGGCCAATTCCAGGTCCCCACACCACCTATTGCATGATTCCACTGATAGGAAACATCCAGAAAAGATTTTTTAAAAACCTGCCAGAACACAGAGTAGGCATTGTCAGGGAGCGAGGGAGGAATGAGGGATGAGCGCTTTTGGAACAGGCTTTCCTTTTGGTGAAGGGAATGTTCAGCAACTGGACAGTGGTGATGGAGGCCGAGCGTTGGGACTGTACTTAACGCTCAGGAATTGTACAATTTAAAAGGTGAAAACACAGTGACAAATAAAAATGGCAAGTGATGAGGATTTTTAGGCTGCTTAATTTTAAAACGGTTTATGACGAGGATTTTTAGGCTGGTTACTTTTAAAACTACAGATAAGAAGCAGGCTCCGAGGAGTGGAATTTGTTTGCCCTTTGATCAGAGACAGTTGCATTTGTGAAGGAAATCTCCATGCCTCCCTCTCTGCACCAGGAGGAAGTGGGGATGGCCTTATCTCTGGAAACTCTTAATGGGGAAGGCAAGAACTTAAGTTGTTTACTGTCTGGCAACCTCATGTAACTGACCCCCCACCCCAAAATCCTCCTTTGTCTTTAGCTGAAGATAATATTTGAGCGGTGACTTCTGCCATTTACTCAATCTGGTTTGATTCTTATCTAAAAGTTGTGGGACCGCCCAATGGCCGGACCTTACCGGCACCGGTACCAGTTTAACTTTTTTTTCCTTTGTCTTGTAAAGAGATGACTCACATACCCATGCCTTAAATTTAGCCCTAACCCTCAACTCGGGGCAGCAGCAGGAGCTCTGACTACCCGAGGGTCCTGTCCGCACACACCAGCTCTGTCTGCCCATGGGTCCTGTCCCCATGCTATTCCACACTATTCTCTAAATAAAAGAGCACTACTGCCAGATCTTAAGAGTCTAAGAAATCTTTCTTTCGACTCCTCGGCTCACCGACCCCGCATCAGCAAGTAATATGATATATTGGAGTATATGAGGAAGCCATTTGGTGTAAACCTAATTCGGCCTGACCTTGTCTTTCCAAAAGGGCCTGACCGAGGCCATTGAGCATGCATTCTATATCTGCTTTAGAGATTCCCTATGGCAAGAGCAAAAGGCCCTTGAGATAAAGGTGCAACTTCCCTCCCCCTCCCAACGTTGGCGTCTCCTTAAGGATTAAGCATCTTTCCTCAGGCTAGAAACAGATTGCTGTGTGCACCTGTGACCGCCCAGCTCCAGATGATAGACTTGCCTCCTGCTACGCCCACCAAGATAGCAGACCCACTACCTGCTGTGTCCATCAAGTGCTGTGCTGACAGGGCAATCTTGTGACTATTGTGGGAGGGACATTTCAATCATATGTGAAACACCCTCTTTGAGGGTATATAACTGCCCTATGTACCCCACTTCTTTGGAGTGCTCTGTTCCTTTGTGGAAAGACTCTCCCGGGTTATAATCCTAAAATTTAAGCTCAGAATAAACTCACCCAAATTTTCATTTATAGATTGGTTATGGATTATTTTCGTTGACAACAGATTTATTAAAATATAAATAAATTTATTCTACAATGTAAACCAAAACAAAACAAAAAAACCACCAAAAAACGAAAAGAATAAAACGTTAAACAGACATACACAGTAACTGGGGAGAGGAGGGGAGGGAGGTTGTGGTGAGGGAGAAGGTGGAAGGGATGGGTCCGCAGCTAGGGATGACAGGGGTTGGAGAGTGGGCTCTCCCAGGGCCAATGCTGGGGCCTGAGCAGGCTCCAGGGGTCCAGCAGGAGCTGGAGCAGAGGCTGGCTCTCGCTGGTCCATGACTGCAGCTTCAGCCGGCTCCCTCACCCCGGCAGGACCCGGAGGAGGGGATGGCTCTGCCTACTCTGTGACCAGAGATTCAGGTGGCTCCACAGCCCCAGCAGCAGCCACAGCAGGGGCTGGCTCTCCCTGCTCCGTCCTGGCGCCCCAGTTGCCTCCTGCTCTCCTGCAGGAGCTGCTGGAAATGATTGTTCTCCCCACACATGTCGTGGGTCCTGTGCTGGCTCTGAGGCTTGTACAAGAGTCCCTGAAGACGCCAGCCTTCTCCCCACGCCTGCCAGTCCACTGTTCCCGCACAGCTTCTCTTCCCTCGGGGAGATGGACTCCCTGTCCCCTTCCACCAGCTCCGCGCTGGTCTCCTGAGTGGACCTCTGCAAAGACAGTGACCAACAGCTGGCCCAGAAGCATCAGAGCCCTGCTCAGCTGCCCTTGCTCTGTCTTCTGCCCTCTGGACCTAATGCTCCCAGATCAGGCACCACCCTGTGTCCGCGCAGAATTCTCCCCAGGATGAAACAGATAGACCTCAGGGGCTCGGGAGAAACCTCGGGCAGACGGTGCTGCCTGGTACTCCATGTCCCACCCGACCAGCCATGAGCTGGGTTGGGAATGGGACCAGTCCACCAGGCTTCTAACCCTCATCAGCCGGCTCCTCCTCGCTGTGGTCTACTCACACGAACCACCCTTCAACACACACACACACACACACACACACACACACACACACACACACACAGGGAGGGGACGTAGGGCTGTCCAAGTGGGACCACAGTGGTGGCCTGGCCTGGATTGGCCCACCGTGGGCGTCCCTGTGTTACCTTTGTGTCCCTCCGCACAAACGTCCAGAGACATCAGAAGCGGGACAGGAGCCCGCATCTGCATCCTGGGCACTTATTGCGGGCTCTGCTGAGGCTGTGGCCCCAGCAGATGGGCAGACAACACGAAAACATGGTGCTCCTTCTAGACAAGTGCTAGACGAGTGAGCTGTTGGGGGCTGTCTCTAGGAGCTGGGTGCCTAGAGACCAGGGTTCCAAGTTATCTTGGGCCCAGTGAGGTCACTGCCTGGGGTCTCCTTCCCTATGCTTCCTGCTCACACAAGACCTCCCTAAGGGTCCCCTGGCTGCTGACTGCTCACCCTCCATCCCAACACCATGGCCATACACAGTTGCACAAACACGGCCCATCCCACCGCCCCCGAGGAGGCCTGGCTCGAGTCAGAACCCAGCGTTGGGGACACAGAGATCGTCAGACCTGGCTCCTCCTTCTTGCCAGTGATGTCCCCCTGGACAGCCAGGTGCCTCTCAGGGCCTCCCCATGCCCCCATCTGTGCAGTGTGGGTCATTCTAGCACCTACTTGTTAGGGGTGTCTTCAGGTGTCTAGACCTATCAATCCCTCTTGTGCCTGTCAAACCCATGGGCTGCTATTCTGTGGAGCTCCTGCCCAGACTTAGCACGGGAAGGGTTCCCCAAAGGGCTGGGCGGGACAGAGAAGACAACTCCAACAGGCCTGGGGCTGCTCTGGGGTCTGGGAAAGGCACTGCCCTTCCTGCCTGTTTCCCAGTGTCCCCAAGGAGGGTTGACATGAAATGATCTTCAGACATCATCTCCCTGTGGCTTACAACCTTCCGGGTCCTCCTGTTATGTTCAGATTCAGGTCCAATGGACTTCTCTCCGCCTATGTGGTGGGGAGACCCCACAAGTGCTCCCAGTGTTCCCACCTCCTAGCCACACATCCCATGTGATCCCGCCTCCTCGAGGGGAATGAACTGGGTTCCAGACAGTAGAATAGGGCAAAGTGATGGGATGTCACTTCCAAGATAGAGTTCATGACAAGTCTGTGACTTCTGCCTGGTTCCCTCTCTCCTGTGTTCATTCTCTCTCCATCTCTCTCTCTCTCTCTCTCTCTCTCTCTGTCTCTCTCTCTCTCTGTCTCTCTCTCTGCATCTCTCTGGGCCTCTGTCTCTCTCTGTGGGTCTGTGTCATTTTCTGTCTCTCTCAGTCTCTCCCTGTCTCTGTTTCTTTGTCTCTTTCTCTCTCCATTTCTGTCTCTTCTTCTTTGTCTCTCTGTCTCTCCTCTCTGGCTTTCTATCTGTGTCTCTCTCGGTGTTTCTCTCTGTCTCTCTGATCCGCTGTTCAGGAGAAGCAAGATGAGATATTACGGGCTGCCCTAGGAGGCCCTCATGCAAAGAACTAGTAGAGGGTCCCAGCTCACAGACAGAAAAGACCCCCAACTCCATCCAAATTGTGTCCTTCCAATACCCAGGCAATGATGTCCGAGACAGCCCCCGCCCCTTGAGCCTCCATTGAGCCTGCAGCCCCTGGGAGACCTGGAGGCAGAGGTTCCTGGCTGAGCTGAGCCTGGATCCTGGGAGAGAAACTAGGAGGTGGTCCATGTTTGTTCTTATGAGTGCTAAGTTAGGGTCATGCTCACACCCAGCATAGACAGCTAGGAGCTCCTTCCAGGCCTGAGTCTGGCCCTGCCCTCCTCCCCCCACCCTCCTCTCCTCCCCAGCTATAACCAGCCACTCTAGCTCCTTTCTCACCTCCTCTCGGCCAGATTCCTTGTGTCTCCGAGTGTCTGGCTCTTAGAGCTTCCCTTGGCACACTGCTCCGGGATGTGTGCAGGGCTGGCTCCTCTTGTCCTGCTCGTGGCACAAATGTCCACTCAGAGGCCCTCCCTCCAGCACCCTGCTTCATTGCCCTCTAGCACCTGTGCATCTTTTCCACATGGATTTGCTTTCCTCACTTTGTCCCTTCCCCTTGCAGGTGGTGAGCTCCTGGAGGACAGGGACCATGTGGCGGCTTTCAGAACAGCCCCCAGGCTCACACCGTGCCTTCTCAGAGTGAGTGCAGGGTCCACAGCAGCTGAAAGAAGGGGATGATCTCAGAGCCCCCTTCCGCCTCTGAGCAGCTCCCATTGTGGACATGAATGCCGATCATGAAAGGTGCCTGTTGCTTTGGCCGGGTGAACCCCCAGAATGACCACTGAGTGTGCCTTCCCTCTTCCAGTTGCTCCTCTGAGCACAAGTGGCCACAAACCCCCTTGTGGTCAGAGCCAGCATTGCAGCAACAGACGGGAAATGAGGAGACGAAAGACACACCTTTGTTCAGGCCCCTCGAGGCAGCGGTTCCACCAGAGCCCAGGGCAAAGGAGAAGGCCGTGCAGGCTCCGGGGGTGATGTGAGGGACCTGCGAAGCCTCTCTTGCTCCCTCTCTCCCTGCACTGGCCCTGGTGTGTGCACTTTCCCCACAAGGCCTCCTCACCGCAGCCAGGGAACTGACTCCACCCCACGTCCAAATGAGGACCCCGAGGCTCCAACAAGGATGGCCTCGGTCCTGCTCTCCAGAGGAGGGGTCCCATGCTCTGCCACGTTCTGCAGTAGCCAGGTCTCCAGCCCACCTACAGCTCAGGCTGCCCTCTGCCCAGAAAGGCCTCGAGGGACTAGAAGGCCCTCTCCAAGGCCTCGGAGCACAGTGGGTCATGGACGGACAACTGAGATCGATAGACTCTTCTACAAGCTTGTGGGGTCCTTGGAGTCACTCCTCTAGGCTCCCCAATTGATGGAGGAGTAATCTGAGGCCTTCTATCCACTAGCCCCTTCCACACTAGGGGGGGTCACATCCTACTTCCAGGTGCCCAGAGTGGTGGACACAGGACCCCAGACTTTGTCCTCTGCAGGCTGCTCGAGGGATGGCCCTGCCAAGACAACCCCCTGGGCACCGTGGGGACCTCTGACTGCCAGTCAGGCACTTCTCCTCTTCATGCTGTAGGCCTGGGCATGTTGCTAGGGGACTGGAAACCCCTGGGCCATGGCAGAGCCACCTCCAACCTCTTTCTTCTTTCCGACTGTCACCTCCCCAGTGTGTACTCCCCTTCTGACCCCCACCCTGGGCAGGCAGAGTGTATGTGAGTGTGAGAGTGAGTGTGCGCCCATGTGTGGATGCCCAAAGGAAAGGGCCCCCAATGGGAAGGCGTGGACAGAGGTCCCCCAGGATGTTAGGGGCTCTTATTTCCAAAGCAAACCTCCTGGGACCCTTGAGCTGGCCTAGGGGCCTGGAAACCTCGCTCCTCCTCTGGACTCTGCCCACCTCGTGGGCCCAGGGCCAGTCCCTGTTTCCCCTGGCCTCAGTTTCCCAACTGTCCCTTGAGGGTTGTACAGGAACTTCATCAGCCCTGCTCGGTCTGGACACAGCCCTGGCCTCTTGCCCCCATGGGTGTGGTGGGGCCGCCCTCAGGGGCTCCCAGGCCTCTCTCCCTCGGGGCAGCCGGGCCTCCTGTCCATGCCCAGGCACACAGAGTGGCCCTGCCGGCAGCACACATGGGTGTCCCCGCCCCCAGCACGCATGTGTACCACAAGAGGCTCC